>NC_142343.1:18576461-18733701 GCF_054954075.1 Amborella trichopoda | reverse complement strand
TGATGAACTGAATAAATAAAGCTTTCTGACAAGCAAAAGACCAGTGCATAGAACTCTATAAATAAATTAAAAGAAACAATACTATGACACTTCTCTAAGATGCTTGCACATTTAGTTTAACTTTCAAGAAATGGAATCTGTCCCTGCAAAATATTTAGTAAGAACATATGTGACTTGCAACTGAAGGAACTTGTCGCATTACATTTCAAGTGGTTCCTCCTTTCCCACTAATAAACTTTGATGTGTTCTCCTTTGTCCATTAAACCATATTAGAAGGGATCTTTAGAGAACTCTTACCATCAATGTAAGTTATGTGCCTGTTTGCGATTCACACTAATATTGTGTAGAAGGAATAAGAAAAGGAAACGTTATCTTCCACACTTGCATGATTGTACTTGACCTGGAAATGAGTGTTAAAGAGAAATTTGTAGCGGTATGCCTTTTCCTCCTTACTTCGTTTTCTTATTTTGGGTATTCAGAAAGACACTTCGTTGTTATTCATCATAAAACACAGAAAACACAAATGACTTTTCCATGAAATGCAGTTTGCCCATTATTTTTCTTTTCTTGTTCTTCTCCATCCTAGTTCCACCTATTGGACTCAAGCTGGACATGTACTTATAACCATGTAACCTCTCTAAATAATGCCTCTGTGAATGAGTATTCACTTTAATATAATTGGACCTTACAAATTTGGTTCATTTAATTTACCAATTGGAGTTATGGTGCCAAATGTTCTAGTTCTAACCCTATTGAAAATTTTACTCGCATATATCTAAATATGTTAAATATAGTTCTAAAATTCCAATAATAAAAGATACAAAGAGTCCATTAACTGCTCATATTAAAAAAAAAAGAAAAAGAAAAAAGAGTCCATTAGCCACTGATTTTTGGAAATCATTCATTGAATCACTTGTTTAGGTTGAAATTTCTTCTAGGTAAGATGGTATCCACGGTTCATGAGTAGAGGGTCTCCCATGTAACATGCAACAAGCATCAACTATATTTCCAAATCTCTGCCCTGGGTCACTACAGTATATTTGGTATGTTTTGCCAGTCGAATCTCTTATTGATGGAAAGGAATATTGCCTCTGAGTAATCAGGAGTCATGAGCAACATTGGAGACTTGATCACCAGTAATACTAAGAAGAAAATCAACTAGATGTCCTATGATTGTAATACCAATGAAGATCAAAGTCGAGAGTTTAACAGGAACTAAGCTATGAACAGTACCAAACAGTAAAAATAGGGATACAGAATCCTATTTTGAGCACTTCGCTGCAGTGAAATATAGGAAAGGAATAACATGATAATTTAGAGAAGAACCATATTCCAGACATGCGTGGAAGCCTTAGGTAGAAAATTAGCGAGCTTAAAAAAAGAAAATGGAATTTTTTTAAGTACGCTGAAAAATTTGAGAAACTTATTAAACACACGCAATGTGTCAGAATGCACATCACATATTTTGATCTTCAACCAAGTTATAATTAAAGTAAAGTGTGAATTATTATAAGTTAAATATCACAAATTGGCCGACCGTATAGAAATTTAAGCCAGCTCTAGACGTGCTGGACTTGAAGAATATGCTTTCACTGCTTTATTTCTTCTTGACTGCAGTGGTTTCAATTATTTTTTATTGCCTTCGAGACAAATAACTCTGATATGACATAAAATTTCATTGAAGTGTTGACGTGAACTCTAAGGTGCTACAGTTCTTATTTTATTCTTTAATCATCAAATGACTTATTTATAATGTGAAAAAGGGGCAAAAGTGACTTAACACCCCAGCTGATAAAATGGTACGTACTCCACACTTACACAGCTAAGAAACTTAGGATGCCTTTAAACTCTAACAAGTAAATTATATTGGCATTACCATTTAATCTAGTTGTAACTA
The DNA here is from genome assembly GCF_054954075.1 of Amborella trichopoda. Lineage (NCBI taxonomy): Eukaryota > Viridiplantae > Streptophyta > Magnoliopsida > Amborellales > Amborellaceae > Amborella > Amborella trichopoda. Next base: position 18,731,804 of record NC_142343.1, on the reverse strand, counting down.
TGCTACTAAGATTGAAACATGAAATCCTATTATTTAATATAAAGAGGTGGGAAAAAGAAAAAAAAGCAAATGAAACTAATCTGTTATGTTGTCATTTCCTTAAGTGTTGGGGGTGGAATGCAAATATCTAGAGTGCAATCCTTGATAATTTCTGTCACACAAAACCAACCAAAAAAATTCAAGCCAAAAACCTATTAAGTCTCAAGACAAGTACATAGATCTTGCAAAACTTGGACCAGAAACCATTAGTATTCCACACATAATAGGTCCTAAGCGCCATGTCTGACATGTGCACTTCAAATTCAATTCTGTTGGGTGTCACAATTCAGAGAGAGATTTATTTGCTTTAAAAATTCTAAGTTTATGAAAATGAATGAAATTTGAGATGCACCAGAGATTATTAGTGATTCGTTGTGACTTTCGCAACCCTTACGATCCATACAAAACCTCAACTCACAATTTTAGGCGTAAATACATTATCTTCATGTCTATGATTGGGCAGGCTTCTCTCCAACCAAGAATCTCAAGTTACTCAAGCACTCTGTCAAGCAGTGAAGTAGACAGCTGCCTGGGGATTTCCACCCCCGGAAGGATGCTCTTCAAAGGGTAATTCAGAACCTTGACTCCATAGAACAAACCAGAAAGCTTTCCACCCAAGAAAGGGAGATAAGAACAAGTTCCAATGGTACCCTGGAAACCATCCTCAAACATGAAGTTGGTATAAACTGTCAAGAGTCAAAGGTGGGCTTAAGGTTGGTGACAAGAACATGGTCTTTTTCAATTAAAATAGCAAGTTGTTGACAAACAGCCAATCTACCTTTGTAGCAAAGAGACAGATCCTTGATGGGGGGCACTCATAGTCTAAGAAGCTATCCAATCTAGACAACTAGCAGGCATCCCTGGTTTAGTGGTGAAATTCGACTGTGAAGAGGCCTACAACCACAAAGATTGGTCTCCTGGATGAGGTTCTTTTAGAAATGGCCTTTGACAATGGGATTCCTGGATCAAGGCCTGTATCTCCTCTTCTATTTATCCATCCTCATTAATGGATCCCAAGACGTATTCCTCCCTGACTCTCGAGGTTTAAGACAGGATGACCCCCTACTTGGTCTGTCTCCCGGTTATAGGAGAGAGGCCTCCTCAACAGCTTTGGGTCTTCTAGATTGGAACCTGCAAAACGCATTTATCCTATGCAAATGATACACATCTTTTGTGAGACCCCCCGCGTACAATTGGCCACCCTTTGGCTCTTTCTTAGGTGCTTTGACATATCCACAGGAATGAAGGTCAACAGGAAAAAGACCAAGATTAAGGGGGTGGGGCTAGATCATCAAGAGGTAACAACCCTAGCTAGAAGACTACGTGCAGAGTAGAAAACCTAAACTTCCCTGCCCCCCCCCCGCAAACCAAGAAAGATCCAGCGTAGACTGGGGGGAGATGGAAAGGGTATGTACCATTCTTTAGGGGGGCACTACAACACTAATCAAAACAACCCTTGCTAATATTCCCATTTAAAAAGTTCCCCTCTTCCATATGCCTGATCAATTAGGAACAAATCTTATAAAAGATTTATTATGGTCCAGGGCTAATGGGGAGACCACAGATTCCTCACCTCCTCTGACAAAGTTGCCTACCTAAAAATGATGGTGGCACTGAAATTAGAAAAGATTAAAGACTGCAACATTGCCCTTTTAGGGTACTGGTAGTGGTATCTTGCTGCACAGAATAACCCACTGTGGCATGTAGCCATTAAACAGGTTGGTTCCCCAAAGGTCCTAACCACGGGGACCTCAGGTGCTTGGAAGAGTATAGAATAGGGCAGTGCAGCATGCATGAGAATGACAAGATTTAGAGCTAAAAGCGGGAAGTTAGTATGCGGCAGGAAGGAACTTTGGCAGGGAAACCAAACTCTTGGTGAAAGGAGTGGCTATGTGGAACTCAAGGTAGTAAATTCAAAAAAATTTCTCTTTCTTTTATTCAATATACCTAAATTCTATTAACATGGGTCAATAAACCTTGCTGTAAATCAAAATTAAAACCCTAAACACAACCTAAGATCTATACTTTTGCGGCCAAAGCAAATAAAAACCATCTAGGAGCAATAACCAATCTTCCACTATCGTTTTGAGTACAAAATATGGTCCTGAAAATTCAGAGAAAAATATAAAATATGACTAAAAATAATTAAATCAACTAGGAAGACTTCCTATAGGATGGCAGGAGTTTCTTTCACAGGTCTTGATACACCCCACACCCGATTCTTTGATCGATGGCGCACTTTTGTCCCTTTTGATCTCGTTGAAATATCAGAGATGGGAAGATTTCATACGCAATATCTTTTACTCTAGGGTTGTAGAGAGTATGGAAACCTAACTAGGGTTTGTAAGAACCCTTAGGAACAAATTAGAATTGGGCTTTAAGGCATGGAATCCTCCTATGGCTGGATGTACCCCTTTCTCTTCTTCAAATAGCAAAACCCTATTTAGGGTTTCAATGTGCCTCCTTTGTCTTAACAAATTTTGGGTTGCATGACCCTTTTTGGAGGGGGAAGAGAGAAAAACGAATTTTAATGAGAGAGAGAGAGAGAAAGATTTGGTGCATGGACAGAGAGAAATATGTGTGATAAGAGAAAGGAGCTAAATGGTGTTTAAATAAAAAGTATTCCTTCTCCTATTTGGATTAGAATTCCTTCCTTAGGTATTGCCTATCCAATGACAGCACAGCTTGACCTTTGGAACTTAGGAAATGTGCGGGGTGAGAGAGAATAAATCTGAGCCATTCATCCCACAAATCAGCCATCATGATTTTGGGAGGATTATTAGCAACCTTATCCCCTTATAATTTGACCCAAGTCCAACTTCTATTTAAATTAGAATTATAACCAATTCAAAACTTCCTAATATCTTTTCAAAATCAATAGGCAGTCAAAATAACTAGAGTTTTGATCAAACCAAAAATCCTAAATTAAACAATCTTTTCATAAGATTCCCCTAAAATAACCTTTAACAAAAAAATAAATGTCATAAATAAAAGAAATAGGGCATGCCACCCAAGAGAGATTAAGTGGTCCCTACAAGGGCTCAAGTCCCACCATGGGTGGCACACATGTGGGCTGGATCCTTGCCCCACATGTACTCTTCCAAATTTCAGAAATTATGAAAATACCCTTTTGAAAGGATTTTACAATAGAAATAAATTTTTAAAATTCTGAAAAAATTTATAAAAATCATAAAAGCATGTCTAGAACCAAAACAAAATATTTTAGAAGCAGACTGGTACCAATGGATCAATAATTTGCGACAATATAGACACTCTACCTAACCCAAGAACCATAATCCACGATTGTTTTCTTGTCCAACCGAACAAAAACCCATGACCCACAGTCGCAATTCAGAAGCGTATGATTGGCTTATCAAAGTTGAACAAAAAACAGTGAAACCAAGATCCTGGAATGTGGATTATAGCTCTCTGGTTTTAAGAGCAAGTCTAACACTTGTCATGGTCAGTGAGTCTCAAGTGTTGGGTTTTGTAGCCTTTAAAGGCCTAAAGAGCTTGTAAAAATGATATAATTTATAGAGAAATATATATTTCAGTGGGAGTGTATGTGTGTTGACTGACCATGGGTTAGGCAGTTCATGGTCCTGGTTATGTCTAAGACCCTTACCCCTAGGCATGTGACACTACCAAAAAGGCTTTACAGTGCGTCATCTCTCGTTGAGGTCAGAGAGATACTCAGGGATGATGTTTATTAGATCAAGAGAATTGTGTGGTCTCCTGTGTGCGGTTGTAGGCATGTGAGAGCAAGGGCCAAAGCCTCAACAAACTTTCGCACGACATGTACACATGACAGCCACATTACTGCCTATAAAAGAACACGTATACATGTGCATAGAGGGAGCCCCCTTTGCATAAATATTGCATGATGCGAAACTTACAGCCCGAGTATCAGAGCTTAAGGGGGAAACCGTGGTCTGGAACCCTACTTCTGAAGGACCCCTGCAAACAACAAATTTGAATAGCTAGCTAGCCTACTCCTACTTAAAGATGTACACCTACCTAGAACAGGCACAAGGCGATCTGGACCCCAACTACTACAGGTCTTTTCTTGGTATCCTCATTCTATGGCACCTTGAATGCTAGTCAAGAAAATCACCAACAAAGTCTAGACAGCTCTGTCCCCACAAGGTTCATGCTTTCCAATGTTCAAGAAGGCAAACGTGGTTGTAGTGGTCTGGGGGGAGGGGCAAATCCCTTTTGTTGTATATAGAATTGGCATTTTATTTATTTAACAAGTAAGCTTTGTATATAATATATTGTTTAGAACTCAAAAGTACAGATCAAACATAAACATACACGACTTTAAACTGTAAATGAACTAGTTAGAACTCAAAAGAAAATAGGAAATGAAGTAGAAAGAAAGAATTGTTACCCTAACTCTTTAATATCTTGAGTTCTTAACAATCTAAGGACGAAGTAAAGCAAGCATGATCACGACAAAAAATAAAAATCTACGTAAAACCTACACATCAAAATTGCAATGATAAAAGGCATAAAATCGAAAAACCATGTTACTCATGCAATTATTCAATAAGAAATTGTTAAATGAGTTAGTAAGAAAAATCACGGGGATAAAGGTAATGGTTTAAGAATCATACAAGTAAACTCATGCATAAAAAAAAAATTTCAAAAAAAAAAATGTTCATTTGGTTTGGGGGCAATGGCCTTTTTCGATTGAATTGCTTTCCCAAGGACCCAAACTAAACATCAAAATGAGAAAACAATCCAAATTGTTTGCTTTTTTTGGTGAATAATAATCCAAATAGTTGATAACATATCAAATATATACCATAAAAGTTTAAAAAAAAAAGACAAAAAGCAAAGGATAACATCAAAAGACATTATGAACAAAAAAAATACATAAAACCTAATAAAAAATATTGAAATATACCAACCTTCTTGAAATGGAATTGATATAGGCCCAAACTGGAAAGTTTTGGTTCCCAAATCTCCTCTTTTACAACCATTATAAGCCTCAAAAAGATTGGGGATGAATATCCTTTAATTTCGTGAACATTTGAGGAGGTTGAAAAAAAATTTGATCGCTTTACAAATCGTCAAATCTTGTTTTTTTTCATGGTTTTCTCACTCTACACATCACTAAAAATGATTTTGGGGGCAAGAATGACCCCCAAATCCTTTTCCCCCCTTTTTAAGGGGGAAAATGATGAATTTAACCAATGGCCAAGGGGCATTTTTTGCCCTCGGTCTCGATTGTACGAGGCGGCACCTAGGAACCTGCCTATATTCACCTGCCTGGAACATACCGCCTAGTCCATGCCTAGGCGGTTTGAGAAAAAGGTCACAATTTTCTTTCATTGATGCTTTTAACTGGATCATGCTCTTGGACAGCGTGCTAATTGCATACTAGATTCAACATTAGGGTTTTCAACTACCAAGCAAATGCATTATGTATTTCCTAGAGGAAGATACATTGATCATCTCTTCCTTCAGTGCAAGGTAGCCTCCTGCCTGTGGGTTTCTCATCTGCAATCCTTCATATGCCAGTAGGTGAACCCAAATTCCATAAAACAGATCTTCCAAGCCTTCTTCACGCTCCCCTATGCCAAGGCAGGTCTCTTTCTATGGTGAGCCTCAGTTATGGCCACCTTGTGGCTGATCAGGAAAGAAAGAAACAATAGAAATTTTGAGGGCAAATTCTCAGGCATGCAAAGCATACAAGATTTGTGTCAAAGGCTTCAAGGATCTCCATACCCTCTCCACCTCCGACTTCCTCGATAACTGGAGTTCTGACCTTCAGCCCCCTGCAGCCACCAAGAAAAGTTATGAAGAGGCCCGGACCATGGCTCTCTTAAGCTGAACGTACATGGACATTCGCTTGGTCTGGACAAGCAAGGTATGAAGGCATCTATAGAGATGCCCAAGAAGCAGCTAATCTCTCTATCTCAAGATATGCTGGTATTATCGACTCAATATTTCCCTTCTAGGACTGAAAAGAACTCTCCAACATGGCCATTTAGTTGTAGAGGGAGATTCCAGCAACATTATTGCATGAGTCTCCAAGAGAGCCCAATGCCATGGAAACCAGCAAACCCTTTCTTACCATAGGCCAACCAGATTGCTTACTCCCTCACCAAAGAAGAGGAAGTAGGTTGACCTATTGCACAGATTTAGACCTACCAACTAGGGCCACTCAAGAAACTCTCTCTCTCTCTCTCCACTCCTCCTCAAATGGTCCTGTCTTCCGCTTTCTTGTATCCATCTTTCTCATTTTCTATCTCATTTATTACTCGTCTTTACCTCCCAATACTCTCCTCTATCTCACCTTTTTTCCTTTCATATCTTATTCTTCCCGCCCTTTCCCCTCCCTATTTCACCACCCAAGGACTAAAATGTAATCACACTTTCAATCTATGGTAGTCCTCGGCAGTGTGGATTGGGCTTATGAATAGCCCATTTATGTACTTATCATGCATAGGAGCCCCTGTCCTGTTGGTGGCCCATTTATGGAACCCCACTATTGGACCCAAAGGATGTACAAAATTAAATATTTCTGTAATTATATATTCTCTCTCAAAAAAAAAAAAAATTTATTGTCTTAAATCTTCATTCCTATCCTTTTATTTTCTAATCTTTGGTCCTAAGGATCCTTGATCATAGGTCTACACTGAAGTTTTCCAAGTTCAAACTATGTTATAGCTTTCCTTTGTCAGAAAGCTAAATGTTGCCAAAGCCTGCAGTTTCTGTGCTGGTCTCAATCAGGTCAAGATGTCCAAAAGAGCCCGCAATGGATTTCGGTTAATAGAAAATTTATTGAGAAAATTCCAAACAAGTGACAAACGATACAATAAATTGCAATGTTGCTTCATTATGAACACTACATATCCAATGAACTAAGAGCTTGAAGTAACATCCTTCAAGAATCCAAAATTAACCAAAAAAATGGAGGTAACAATCCTTACATTTAGGTCCTGTTTGATAACTGGAAGCAAGTTCATGAACTATAAGTTGGAAGTTCCTGAAGAACTGCAAATTAGAAGTTACTTAAGAAGTTCATGGTTTCTGTGTTTGATAACCTCCCTGGGACGTTAAGAAGTTCATAGTTTATGTGTTTGATAACTCCTGGGATATATGATAAATATCTTATATTTATATTTACATTGATAACAACTTAACTATAAATATATTATATTTATAACATACTATAATATATGATATAATGTATTTTATATTTAATTTTAATTTATATATATATTAAAATATCTTATATTACATAAATATATAATATATAAATATATATTTTATATAATATATATAACAGTATAATATATAACATAGTGCATTTTATATTTATTTTGTTATATAATATATAATATATAATATATATTATATAATAAAATCTATTATATTACATAAATTTAAAATATATATAACATAATAATGTACTTTTTATTTATTTTATTACTATTCTATATTTACATAGAATAATATAGTATATTGTACATTGTATTTTACATTTATTCTATTAATATATATTTTTATTATATAATATTATAAATATCTATTATATTTTACATAAATATATAATATATAAATATATATTTTGTATAATATGTATAACATAGTATAATATATAATATAGTGTATTTTCTATTTATTTTATTATATAATATATAATATATATTATATTACATAAATGTATAATATATATAACATAATAATGCATTTTTTATTTATTTTATTATATAATATATATTTATATAAAATAATATAGTATATTATACATTGTATTTTATATTTATTCTATTAATATATATTTTTATTGTACAATATTATAAATATCTATTATATAAATAAAATATGATATATAATAAAATATATTATATATTATACAAAAAAGTGTATTATATATTATACAATAAAATATAGACATATATCATTTATAACGTAATGCAAAATATATTATAGTGTATTTTATATTTATCTAACGCACCGCACCGCGCATCCGTTTATACATAAAATAATATTATATAATATATATATATATGTATAACATAATATTGTAGTTTTTATTTATTTTATTATATAATATATATATATATATTTATATAAAATAATATAATATATTATACATTGTATATATTTTTATTATATAATATTATAAGAGTAATGATCCTATAAGACCCTCCCCCACCTATGTGTGTAGAACCCTAAAGGATCACCATTATAGTTGGCATGGATCTCCAGAAAAGTTATCACATGGGTGTGTGACTTGACTTTTCTAAGATCCGTGCCAAATTTAATGGTGATCCTTTGGGGTCCTACACACATGGGTGGGGGAGGGTCCTATAGGATCATTTCTATATTATAAATATCTATTATATGAATAAAATACATAATAAAATATATTATATATTATACAATAAATTATATTGTATATTATACAATAAAATATATACATTTTATATATTGGGGGGGGAGGGGGTTCATAAAAAATAAGTTCCAAGTTTAAGTTCCAATCTTTGGGAACTTTTTTTTTTTAAAGCAAGATTGGTACTTGAACAGTTCCTTGAAGTTTTGTTTGAAGTTCAATTTTTTTATCAAACACGAAACTTGAACAATATCAAGACGTTCTAAACTTCCAAGAAGACACTTCCTGTTATCAAACACGCCCTTATAGAGTCAAAATCCAAAACTATGGATCATAAAAATCTTGACCATGAAAATTTTGATATCACTCCAATGACAAACTGAATATGTTCGAAGCTTGGGAAGGTCCTAGGCAAGCCATGGTAAATTAGCCAACTATGATGCCCCACATGTAGTAATATGTCGACCCTAAAAAACAAGGGCATAATTACAAATTTAAAAGAAAATTTTAAAAGAAACTTTGAGCAGCCTTAAACTTACAAGGGCCACCTCCTAAGGGTAAGCAAGGAAGCCAAGGAGACTGTTACAAGCTAAAGGGAAATTAAAGCTAAATTGCACAACTATGGTCCCCCATGTTCAGTAATAATGTTCTTTTTTTATGGCTGAAAGTTCTGACACGTAATTTCATTAACTACAAAAAATTACATGGTGTGGTATAGGCCCATCAGCAGGGCCTTCGTTTGGGTACATGTACAAGAATCATGATTGAGAAGCACGCTAAACAAAACTTCGGTGCTTGACAAAGAACTCTGTAAATAAGAAAAGATGAAATAGAAAAAAAATGTGCAACCAAACTCATGAAGTAGCTCCCTCTTTTGCTAGCGTGTTCGCTCTATAGTTCACCTCTGTTAAGTATGTTTAGTTCTCAAAAAAAAAAAAAAGGGGTATGTGGAAAGGATATGTGAATATGCCGCCACGGGAAGAAGTCATTCTAAAAATGCTCTCTAACCGCCAAGGGCAGGTGGTGACACCTGAACCCATGCACTGAAATTTTTTGAATCGCCTTCCACGATAAGGGAATCCCCCCATTCATTGTACCTTATAATACCCTCGAGAAACACAATAGCTTCCACCATGGTCAAATCCGCCTGGCCGATTTGACCGGAGTATGAGAGGAGGATATTGGAACTATGATCTCTAAATAGGCCTCCAAAACCCACCGGACCCGAGTTACCAAGGAGCATCCATTATAGTTTAGATTAATTTGTTTAACCTCTGGGGTCTCCAAAGGGAGGAGTGAGAGATGTGCGCCATCCTTGTTTCCCAGATGTTATGCCAATGGCTGACGAAGTCTGTGATTGCCATTCCTTTGAAGCTTTTATGGCTCTTTGCCCAAAGTATCCCCATGGCTTTGACTTGCTCAACAAGAGTTATGGGGTTGGCCCATGTTTAGTAGTGTTTCTTTTATCCACAACATCCCCCCATGTTTAGTACTATTTCAACCCCATAAAACATAACCACAACTGCAAATTTTCTTGAGAAAAACTTTAATCGGGTCCAAAATTAGAAATGATCACCTCCTACGTTCACATTTCTTCTCCAAACAAAAGACAAATACAAAAGAAAGGGTTTCACGAACAGAGCCGTCATCGGGTCAAACTTAGTCATAGCTGGAGAGTATAAATCCCATCTCATAAACAATGACTATAAACATGAATCTACTGAATTCCAAAGCTTTACAAATTATTCTGAAGAGTACATAGACAAAATACATCCCTACGTAGAATGAGAAATACACCCCTGTTATGTGATACGTGTTAATGAAGGTTATACCCCTTTATGTAACTCAGGCTGTGTACAATCCATCACAACATATGTGAACTCAGGCACATCATCTCTCTTTATATTGTCGTCCACATGAAAAGAACCTAGTCATCTCACAATCTTTAGACCCTGAAGTCATATTGTCTGACTCCACGGTGCTTTTGCACAACAAAAGTATGACTTGTATGTTCTCAACAATTTTCAAGTAAGATTGGGAAATTTTCACCAATTGCTACAGACAACTAGAACTTACATTGTGATCCTTTGGTCCCCTCATCAATCCCACAAAGTACAAGCAAATGTTAGAAACAATCCAGTATTGTATTCATCTCGATATTCCTTTGTAGCCAACTAGGAGTGCATGAACAATCTCATTGCTATTCACAGAAAACTGATCAAGTAAAACGCTACTACCACTATTCTAAAACTCCCCGAGTCTGTCTAGGAGTCGGGTGAGTCACGTGGATCCAGCACCTACCAGGACCAGGAAAACCTTGATACTTATTATAACTCTGCAGAGTCCACCTTGGACTCATCAAGTCTGAGTTGCTGTCTCAGCTGAGGCCTGGCCTTGCTAGACCAAGCAACGGATGATATCCATAGCCATGGAGCAGATGTCCAGAAAACATTCCAATTGCATATTATCCACTCCTACAGCAGCAGATAGTTCCATTATTCCCTTGTGGATCAGAAGCAATGGAATTCATTTTAACAGAATCAAGGCCAAAACTATACATGTACAGAGTGTATCATCTATAATCCTGTATCCTCCTGCTATAGGAACGGATGTCATATTCTTTGATGGGCTAGAGGGAGTAGATTCCCCGGACACTCCGTGGGCCTTCTGAGCAGACCAAGCAAATAAGTCAATCAAGTATGCTCCATCCATGCGGAAGACACCATAGGGAGGGAAATGTTCACTTTCCCTGATAAACCACAGAGCAAGGTACTGTCTGGTTCTAAGCCTGTCAGAGTTTAAAAACAGTGTCTAGTGCATAAAGAGCTCCATCGAGTGTGTTGATGATATATATTCCAGAGCTGCATCGAGTGTGTTGATGATATACATTCCAGCTCACCACCACCACATACACTTTGCTTTTTGAGGGTGCCATCACCCTTTTGTATACTGATTGAGATGATTTTCTTAATAATTCGCAATCTATAGTTGATTAGTCAGGTTTTCTCATTCTTAGCCTCCTAATAGAGAGAATCAAAAGCAAGATATGAATTGCTCCAATGTTCATGGCAATTTACTGTTATACGTCATTTTTGACATACTTGTATCCTCGGTATGCATAAGAAGAAAGCCAGTAGCAACCTGGTCCCGCCGGAATCCAAGAAACCTTCGAACCATGGGAACACTGCAAAAATAAGCCTACAACTGGGCAACCTCTAAAGGAGTACTAAAACGGCTTCAAAAAATATGAAAATGGTAGTTTGGGATACCTAAGGACGCTCACAAAGTTTCGTTACATTCTGACAAGTTTTTATATGTTCAGGATGAAACTTGGTTCTCAAATCTAGTTTCTATCATGCTAAAAAAGGACCTTCTAACTACAGCCCTACTTTCGGGGTCTCGAAACAGTACCAGATCACCGCCATTAGATCCAGAATGTCGAAAAATCCCTAGGGACCAAATTTGAGTTCAATCGGAACATTCAGGACCATTTTGGGCCCAACTTACCCTAAAAGAGTGGGTTTTGCACTATTGTGGTGCACCCTTGGCGAACCAATTTCCATAAATGGAAACTGTGTTCCCATTTCGGGATGATTTTCAAATGCTCATAACTTGCTCATTTTAAGTCGAAACAAGCTAAAATTTGGACACGAGCTAGGTCTCGACGACCTGGTCATTTTGAAATATGGCACGCGTCATGCCATGGCTGGAAATGAGTGTTTCTAGAGAAAAGATGAGCTCAAAACCTTAAAAATCAGATTTTATACTAGAAGACATCCCATACTTCATGAAGTCATAACTCGAAATCCCGGTGTCGGATTGTCTCAAATATAGGCCCATTGCGACCGTGTCGTGAAGAGCTATAGTTTGGTATAGTTTTTGCACACAATCGAAGGCCGGATAGCACGAATTTCGAGGTTGAAAGAGGCAAGATTTTCTGTTTGCCGAAATTTCATTTTCTGACGACTTCCCAAATTTGGAATATGCTTAAACGGAAACCAAATTGGATGAAATTTATTGCAAAATGATCGTGACAATGTCCTCTTCAGTTTGTGATAGAAATGAAGACTCGAAACGTCATAGATCATACCAGATTGGTGGTCGAAGTTTATGGACTTGGCCAGATTTTTTATTCTTCATAAAAAATCCGTTTCAAGATGATCAAAGGCTATCAAAATGTTCGTGATAGATCAAGCATCGATTCTACGACAATTGATTCTACGATGATTGATTGCTCGAATTACCGCCGTAAACGTCCTAAAAAGCTCCCGAAGTCTAGCAATGGAAAGAGGCCCCTCATGGAGGGATGGTTGTCATTTGTTGAAAAGTACTAAGGGGTATTTTGGCCATTTAGTTCAAAAAAGGGATTTTATTTTAATTCCATTAATATGTAATTTTTGACAATTTTGGTTACTTTCGAGCATTCCACCCATGTTTTGTAGTTGCTCCATATAAGTGAACCTATGTCATTTGTAAGAGAGGAGAAAGGCTTGATCATTTTTATGAAACTTGAGCATTGAAGAGTGAGTTTTTAGTTCATTATTTTTGCCTTAGCTCCAAGTTCTTGATCAAGTTCTAAGGAGAGAGAAACTTTTGGTAGAGAGAGAAAATACCCCTAGGTCATACAATCTAGACCATACACCACACCCTAGACCCTAGACCATACACCACACCCTGAACCCTAGACCATACGCTACACCCTACACCATACACCACACCTTAGTCCCTAGTCCACACATTCTCTCACCCTAACCTAGACCCAAACTTAGCCTTTCTCTCTCTCATGTGCATGCAAAAGGACCCATGGAGATGCACTTAGGTTAGGACACCCCCTAGTCGACTCTCTCTCCTCCCTCCTTTCTCTTTCTTTCTTCTTTCTCTCTCTAACCTCTCTTCTTAGCACGAAGCTCAGGGCCGCACCTAGTAGCAACCCCGGCTCTGCTCACTCACCCCTCTCTCTTGGCTGCCCTTTCTTCCCCCTTCTTTTTTCACGTGAAAGCCTAGGGCTGTACCTAGCAGCAGCCCAGGCTCTGCTCACTCTCCTCTCTCTCTTTGTCTCTCTTCTCCTCTCCCTGATTGCACACAGTTTCGGGCCGCATCTACTAGCAGTCCCATCTCTCCCTTCTCGTTTCTTTGCTAGCCCTCCTCTCTTCTTACACTTCACATCTAGAGCCGCACCAAACAGCAGCCCCTGCTCTGCTCGCTCGCCCTTCCCTCTTTCCCTACTCTTCTTTATCCCCCTATGGTATCAAACGCCTAGGGCCGCAACAGACGGCGCCCCAACCTTTCTTTGTCACTTCTCTCTAAGCTCTCCCCCCTTCTTCTTTCTTCTCCGCCACGACCAAGGCTGCATTAGACAACGGCCCCATCACTTTGGCTCCATAACTCCCTCCTCTTTGTCCCCTTTTACTGCCTTCTTCTCCTTCTCTCACATGGAGTCCCGCCTATAAGAGGACTCCCCTTTTTGCTGCCTTGTCTTACCCCCCGGCCCCCCCCCCCACTTGTCCTTGAACCCGTGGCAGCACCTTATTGCGGACACGACTCTTTCTCCCATTTGTCTCTTATCTTATCCCACCAAGCATCCAAGCATACACACACTCTAAAACACACCACACTCTCATGCATCATCAACCCCGCATCTAGCTGCACATACCCATAGCCCTAATCTTCACAACTCCGCACCTACTTTTATTCCTTTGTGTTGGTAGCCTTTCCTATCCATCATGTGTTTGACTTAGTGTCACTTAGAGCCATTTTAAAGGGTTTTAACTCTCAGATTGTTGTTCTAACTTCCACTCCATACAGTCGAGTTGAGTTACGAGAGATATAGATGCTCTTGCACTCGCTTACTCGATTGGAGTCATCCTGAGTCAGCATTCTATAGAGTTCTGACTCTTTGACTGCTCCAATCACTAAGTCTCATAACGCTCAAGTGGTAAAGGGCTTCCATCACCTTTCTTTCTTTGTCCTCTATTTGCCAGCCACCCCACTCAATTAACCCATTTGAGATGAGTATTTTCACCGGAACTCCAATAGCAATTTTGAGATAAAGAACCGAGATGACGTGTTGAGTTCGAGGAGGCTCCGCATCCAAACCACGCTCCCAGACAGCCCGAGGGCTTCATAATTGTTCTAAGAGGGCAACTGCCCAGGCATATCCCCGAACTCCAAACGACGAGGTAGGCATCTGAACGCATCATTGTCGATAAAATCTCTCTCTTTTTTGGTTCTTATCCGCGCTAAAGAGCACACGCGCACGCTAGAGAAGCGCATAGGCCCTTGCGGTTGTTCGAGAGAGGGTTTTCCCCATTCCGCGAAAGCCAGGCCCCAACCATTTAAATGTTACCATGTCAATAATTTTCAGCTCACCACCTTAATGTCATCTTCTACATGCCACAAATGGTTCGACCCTTCATCTACTCTCTAATAATCAGACTACCATCCATAGTCCTCTGAACATGTTTCAAACACGAATGAAGCATATATAGATGGAAGTTACACAAAGACGTATGGGAAGACAAAACATGGACTTCAATGGAACAAGTGAAGTGACACTTGGCTTGCTGATAAAAATTTGTGAAATAGAGTGGTAATTGTTTTCCACAAATTCCATATTCCAAGAATAAACAGTTTCCTAATCACGCTACATGGATATCCACAACGTATTCCTCAAAACAGATGCAAATTGATGCCATGGCATTTAGCCATGTGATCTTCTGGACATATTTATTGATATTGTAAGTTCCAACTTCATTCCAAATGCTGGAAGAAGGTGGGTTTAATTAACTAGAATACCAAAACTACAGAGATCAGTGTAAGAAGGAAGTAAAATACAGAAATCCAAATTTGAATAACCTATTCTTGTAAGAAAGTTGATATGCCCCCAGACTTAAAATCTTGTGGTCTTAAACCAGTACCAAGACAAATGATGATAAAAAAAAACATGGACAATGCAGAAGTTCAACACGCAGTCATTTAAACAAATGAGTGATTAAAGCACAAAAAGTTGAGGCCACTGGTGGCAAAACAGTCTGAGAATGTCCTAAACAAGCATAACCATGCAATACCTACCAGACAATAAAACATAAGAGTAATATACTTGGGAACAATGGATTTTATGTCCTAAGGGGATATGAACATGCAGTGCCTACCTGATGAATAAAAAATTTTGAAATTCATGATACAGTTAAAGTTGACATAATATAAACTTGAAAAGAAGCCAAAATGAATAGGCGACAAACAAGGAGATTTTCTTAAATAACGGATATATTACCATCCCAAAAGTGTAGAAACGATGAAAAAGCTCTATACAAGTTTTTGAAGTACCAAACGGGTTGAAAGTGATGAGCAAAGGGGTATGCTTTGATTTCTATAAGGGTTAAGGACACAATGAAAGGGCAAAGTTTGAATACTTACATAGTTAATACAAGTGTCTGAAAACTCAGTGAGACAAACTCAGACTCGCCTGAGTTGCTGGGACTACACAGGCTGCAGAGTACTGTACCAGTGCTTGCTGAGATACTGTACAAATTTGGGGCAAGTACTATAAGAACACGGCGAGTCCATAGAAACTCACTGGGTTCAATAAATCTCTTTATTTTCCTTTTTTACTTGTCCAGAATATTCCCCTATTTCTATGGATGTTGTTGCCCAAATCATCTGACTCAGCATGATTTGGCAAGCCCACTCAGGATTCGCTGTGTGGACTCACCCAACATCCTCAGAGTCCAGAGCAAATACAGGTTCTAAAACACTGCCTAATACTAATATGCAAATTCTATATTTTAAAGAGATTACAAAAGAAATGAAACAGCCCAAATGTAAGTGCCAGTAGACATGGGCCACCCCAATTGAACTGCCCATGGTTAAAGCAAATTGCAAAAGCAAAGCAGCATGAATCCATGTCACCTTCCTAGCAGGCTAATTAAAAAACTTAAACCCTTTCTCAAAATGCTGACCATGAAACACAATTTTAACCATGGGAGGAAAGAACAAGCGCAATCTAATAAGAAATCAGGTGGTAAGCTGCGCACCCCACCTGAGCACGGCCCTTCCTGGAGGCTATATGCAGTGCAGTATTACCCTTGTTGTCGACCAAGTTTATCACTAATGGCTCTGATTTGAGCAACTCTTCAACTATCTCAATGTTTTGACCCTTCACCGCCATGTGAAATGCTGTTTGGCCCTTATTATCATTTCTAATTGCGATTTCTGGATTTGCTCGAAGGAGGGTTTTCACAACTTCTACATGCCCATTCCTAGCAGCAGAATGCAAGGCAGTCTTTCCATTGCTTCTTGTTATCTTTGCGAGGTTTCCATCTGCTTCAAGAAGAAGGTTCACCACGTCTATGTGGCCCTGTGTGGCAGCTGTGTGCAACGCCGTGGCATTTGATGAATCCGTGGTCATAGAGAGAGGCGGCAGTGCATGCAACAGCTCCTTTACAATATCTGCAAAACCATGATCTCTATTTTGTTAGCACGATATAGTTGTCCCAAAAGAAAAAGTTAAACCTGATTCATCGACTGTTTATGTGGTTATGACAATTTTGTATATAGCAAGCCATTCACAAACAGGAAAGAAATTGAACTTGGCTAGCAGGCAATCACCCAAGTAGATAAGATATTTAAAGGGTTCCACTAAGCTGAGAAACCCATATGATAAATCATAAGAAAAACTGCTACTTGATGAAGGCTCAACCCCTACAACTCAAATCAAAGGAATGGATTGTGAAAAATTAACACGACAAAATAGAAAAACAAGATTTGCTTGAGAAGGGGATGGATAATCCAAATAACCAGCATGGACCAATCTGGCTGTCGCCAATGGACAGCAGAAAGAACCAAATAAATAGGATATTAACTCAACTGCATTACTAGACCAGCAAACTTCCTCCATCTCTTTTTCCTTCTTTATTGGGTGGGTAAGTAGGAGCAAGGCAGGGAGTAATAATATGAACTACTTTTATCGAAAAAAGCACAGCACAAGTAGCTAAGAAGACCGACCATCATGAACCAAGAAATGCAAACAAATACAAAAGAAACACAACATGATAAAATGGAGAAAGATTTGAAACCAGAATTTGAATTACCTAGGTCCCCTTGCTTAGCAGCAATATGGAAAGCATCATATCCATTTCTTGCTTTGATACCTGCAGTCAGGATATCTGAGTATTTAAGCATCTCTCTAACGACATCGCCATACCCATATTCAGCTGCAACATAAAGGGGGGTTTCTCCTGCCTGGTTCTGCCTTGACAACAATTCCTCAAAATTCCCACCATCATGGGGTGCCGCAGACGAAAAAATCTCCGAAACCACACCCGCATTCCCGGACCTTGCAGCCGAATGCAGGGCGGTATCATCACGCTTCCCTGTCAATTGTTTAGTCATCTTCTTTCGCACAAAACTCGGCTGCCTCATAGGTGTCTCCATCCTAGAGAGAGAGATGGTTTCCAGTCCAATTCCTGCTACAACATCTCTCTATTCCAAAACCAAAACATATAACTATAAGAAAACAGCAGAAAAGATCCTTCTGCTAGCTACACCATGAGAGGAATACCCCCTTTTTCCTCCAATCATTTCCTACATCATTAGCTCTCAGGTTCAAACTTTGAATTAGATTAATGAGAAACCCACAAACTCCGCACCCATTCTGCCAGCATCTCCATGAAAGATTCAGAGAGACCCACTTTAAGAGAAACAAATGCAGGTGCTTTCGCTCTCCAATTCCAACATTAACACCACCTAAAACCCAAAACCCAAAACCCAAAACCCGCAAACAAACAGAGTTGAGTGATGATTAAAACGTGTAACACAAGCTTTTGTCTTCCATTCAATCAAACGTCAACCCCTCGTACACAGAAGACCGAGAGAATGAGAAAGAGAGAGAGAGAGAGAGAGAGCCGCCTCTGCCCATGAAAAGGCCCACCTGGTGGGTCGAGTACGTCTTAACCAGGACTCATGATGAGTACGTCTTAGCCAGGACTCATGATGCCCCTTTCACACGAAACCATGAAAAAGACTCTCTTCTCTCTCTCCTCTCTCTCTCTCAAAATACAAATAATTGATTGAAAAATACGACTCTTTAGGCAAAAAAAATCTGGTTTTGAAATTTCAATGAGAAAATTGATTGAAAAATAAGCAACTGGTAATCAATAAAACCGGCCAACCATTGCTGGTTTCAACCACTCTCGAAAGTTGTGATTTTGGCTAAGATTTAATCATAACCAGAAATTGAGTCCCTGAGGTCTAGAATTTGGGTATGATTGGAAAATGGAATATGTTTGCCTATTTACGTAACACGAAATGACCTAAATTTGTTTGTTTGTTAGTTGGTGATGGAGTGAATCACGGTTAAAATTCTTGGAGCGGGCTGTACGCTTTGGCCGGGTTATGCGTGCTTTCGACAAGGCGAAGATGGTAATGGCATTAATAGAGGGACGTTTGACCGAGCATGGCACACGCGCACGTGCTGTTCATCGATCATACAACACTTGTCTCGTGGCTACTTATGGATGGCCTCGGCCTTATCCATTATTGGGATTAAAGAAAACACGTTAGTCAAACATGACTGACGGTGGGAACGGGTCGGGTAGGGTCGCGTCGCCGGATCTGCACTCAAATAGTATTCGGGTTCAAGTTTTGGATCTAGACTCGATTTTTCGGGTCAAAAAATTGATCCCGTACCTTTAGCCTAACCCATTGGGTTCGGGTCTACGTGTCGAGCCTCGGGTCAAGTCCGTTGCCACCCTATGATTGTGACCTCTTTCTTTTTTTACTCTTTGTTTTACCATCATATACCCATATTATTGACAACAAATTACAGTATTGTATGACATTTACGAATGGGAGTGGTTTGTATAGAGCCGAGCTCACCTTCAAATAGTGTCGAGAAATATAGTTTCAATACTGGAAAGTTCTGTGATGGCCTTAAATTATATTTTCATCTTTGGTTGTAAAATTTAAAGCTTCAAAAATAGTGTAAATCGAGCATATCTATTAAAACTTGGAAATTTTGAAAATTGACGGTCCAAAAATGCATTACAAGATGCATTATTTCCAAAACGTGAAATCCACTTCTTTCTCGTGTCCATGCATCTGGCATCAAAACAACCTCTTCTAGTGAAAGTTTTGAGGTAGGCTTTAATTTGATTGTTTAGAGCCTACACTCTATATAAACTTTTTCCTTTATGAATACTCACATTCCTTACTATTTATGTAATAATTGAAAATTCCTTTCAAACAATCATATTGACAACATTTATGAACACCCACATAACTTTTACTCATAATATTCGCGTCCAATTCCGGACCCAAATAATATTTAGGTCTAGGTTTTGGACCTGAACCCGACCTTTTGAGTCCAAAATTTGGACCCATACCCAAACCCGAGGTCGGGTCTACCTCCTAGATCCCGGGTCTCGTCGGGTCTACCTCCCGGATCCCGGGTCTGGTCGGGTCCATTGCCACCCCCAAACATGAGCAAGAGTTTCTTAAACTCGGGTATCTTTGAATGCACATATTAACATATTATGTATGAAAAATGGTTTGATAAGGCTGCAATCCTATCAAAATAAGTAAAGCCCCACCTCATAACTCATCGAAAACTACAATTTAAGTATTGGAAAACCATTACATCATCTTGGCTTGAACATTATGGTTGTGGAAAAATATTAGGATTTCAAGCTCTAAAAATAGTATATATTGTAACAAATTATCTAGACCATCCATTTCGCCCTAAAAATAAATGTTCATAGATCTGCTAGATCTTTACTATTTTTTTAGTTTCAAAATTTA
The DNA here is from genome assembly GCF_054954075.1 of Amborella trichopoda. Taxonomy (NCBI): domain Eukaryota; kingdom Viridiplantae; phylum Streptophyta; class Magnoliopsida; order Amborellales; family Amborellaceae; genus Amborella; species Amborella trichopoda. The sequence continues at coordinate 18,711,619 of NC_142343.1, read as the reverse complement.
TTGTAGGTGTTGAAAACTAATTTTAGAGCCATCATGGAGATTTTCATTGTTGGATTTGAGTTGAGTAGAAAGTAAAGCACACATTCAAATAGTGTCAAGAAATGTGGTTTCAATACTACAAATCTTTGTGATAGCCTTAAAATATATTTTTATCTCTAATTACAAAATTTAAATCTTCAAAAATAGTGTAGATTGGGTAGATCTATGAAAACTTGAAAATCTTGAAAATTGACGGTCCAAAAATACATTACAAGATGCACTATTTTCAATACTTGAAACCATTTTTTTCTCATGTCTAAGTATCTTGATGCCAAGATGATCAATTTGAAGATATTTGGGCATCAAAACAACCTCTTCTAGTAAAATTTTTGAGGTGCGGTCTAATTTGACTGTTTAGAGCCTCGCACTTATATAAACTTTTTCCTTCTTTTCATGCCAAAAGATTTTTTAGTTTTACTCCCTTGGATATATCACATGCGAAGAATACCTTTTAGATCTCAATTTGGAGATGTAATCTCTATCACCCATAAACTAATCATGATAAAAATAATATCCGTAATAAAAATATCTATGTACTAAAAATAATAATATGTCAAGATTAAATAGAGACCATCCAGTTTTTTGAGAGCTAGATCCAAATGTCACGAAACTCAAAGTTCAATTATTTTTCAAACGAAAAAAGTCATTATATGGTTCCCAAAATTTTATACTAAAATAAATTTTCTAAATAGGTGTTTTGGCAAGGGAATATACACATAATATGCTCCCGCAAGAGCATAGTATAAGTGTTGTTACTTCATACTATTGTAAAGCTACAAGATGGCTTATGAGGGAAACAGTATAATTTATAGTACGGTTGGTACGTGACTAATCTTCTCTTCCTTCCCAATACGAACTTTCAGAACTTAAACAAATAAGGTTTTACTTATACTAGGCAATGTCGATGGGGGAAAGGCTGGCAAAAGTCCAGGCTCGAGCCCAGCCAAGCCCAACCTGAGCGGGCCAAAAGAGGTTTGGCCCAGGCGTAGACCAGCTTTGCCCCGATCGGCTGATCGTGAATATTAAAAAATAAGTCAATTCTGATTTTTTAAAGTAATTTTTTAAGATTTTCTTGCACATAGTGATTGTAGAGTTTAGCTAAATATCTTTTTCTAATGTCCATCTTAAGTATAGACATTTTGATCGTTAGAGTCCCTACTCATATAGTACTTCACCCATTTCAAATGTGGGAAAATAGTATAATATAGTAATTTTTAAATTGTACAATAAGTATAATCACACACACACACACACACACATATATATATATATATATATATATATATATATATATATGTGGCTTATGTTAGGGTGCTCCTGCATATTATTTCCTTGTACTCAATATTTGTGGATGCTTATTACCTTTGTTTTGTAATAAAAAAGTTTCGAGCAAAGGTAGTTTTGGTTATTAGGAGATACACAATAGATATTTTTATAAGAAACTAGTAGTATTTAATGTTGTATGTGGGTGACTCTTAAAGTGCTCAATTTTTTTTGACACTAAAATACCCTTGAATTGTAATACAAAATTTTTCAAGTAGGGTCATTTTTTGTTAGTTAGAAGGGTAGAATGGATAATTTTATAAGAAAATAATGGCATTCTATTAGTAGTTAAAAACAATTAATTCATCTTGTGGGTAATGTCACACACCATATCGATGATGTTATTGTCCACTATTATTAATAAATGTTTTTGTTTCTATTAGGAATTTCTAGTTTACCCTTCACTAATTACTTAAACTTCCCCTAAACAAAAAGTTACTATACTATAGGATAAAGGTATCTAAATGTTTCAAAATGTTGAGCACTTTAAAGGGCTACACCACTTGTGGTGTAGCCTAACAAAACCTTATATATATATAAGAGACAATGCAATGCCTATAAGCGAAATGCTACAGTGATTTCACCTATAGCCTCATCACCATCTGAAAAAATTAGACGGCATGGATAAAATGACCGCCATGAACCTAGTGTGTTTGAGGCGGTAATGTCATGGATATGCTAGGTCCCTGACAGTCAAAACTTCACGTGGAAGTATCACGAACATTGTGTTGTTTGTTGTAGGTCCATTCAATAAAACGTCATGGGCATAGCAAGTTCATGGCGGGATGAAACACTATTCTTTTTCACCTATAGGCATTTTTAAGATTTTCTTCTCTCTCTCTCTCTCTCTTTATATATATATATATATATATATATATATATATATATATATATATATAAGAAAATGGTTTGATAGGACTACAAGTTCCTCCTAGGGACATGCCTAGGTCACACAGACATGTGCACACTCATCACAATTGGTGTATAGGAGCTATCTCTCGCACATATACATGTACACCCTCAGTGGTGTCTACTTCTCAATGCTATCATATGTATATGTCGTGTAATGGTCATGATGAGGATTTGGCCTTTGTCTTTTCAGGTCTACCAATCACACAAAAGGGTTACTAAGTCACTTAGCCGACTACCCTAAGCATCTCTTTGACCTCATCAAAAGCTAACCCTACATGCCTTTATCGGATGTGCTATATGCCCATGTCTCATGGGGTTTTAAAACTCAACTCGACCTAGCTTGTCAAGCGTAGTTTGAGTCTTGGCATCAATATTGCTAACTTTAACCCTTATGGACCATAATCCTTTGGTCTCTATGGACCGTAATCCCATTGGAGTTATCATATATAGTAATTGTTTTCAATTTTAGGGTCATGCCGCCGAGACCATATAATGTAGTTTAGAGTCGTACAACTCGGATCATCATGCAAACTAGTTTAACGTCGTATGGCCAGGACACGTGTTATATTTTAAGGTCGTATAACTTGGACCATTGTGCGAAGCAGTTTAACGTCGTGCGACCAGGACGTGTCCTATAGTTTTTAGTGGTCATGTAGCTTGGACCTTCATTTAGGGAATTAATTTCTTCAAATATCTCTCATTGATTAGAGGCATAGCTTTGTCCCCTTCAACATTGACTAGCATGTAGGCTCCGTTGGGGAAGGCCTTTTTTACTACAAATGGACCTTCCCACTTTGGCTCGAATTTTCCCTTCGTTCATCCATGGGTGATGATAGGTCTCCTTACTGCTAGGATCAGTTCTCCCTTCGTGAATGCTCTTATCCTGGTTGATTTGTCAAAGGCTCATTGCATGCTATTCTTGTGGGTCTCGGGACTCTATTGCGCTTGTAACCTTTTCATCTATCGCGTCTAGCTCTTGACAGTAAAGAGTAGCTCGTTCTTCCTCTGTCATTCCGTAATGGAGGTCTATCCTGAGGGAAGGCCATTGAATTTCTAAAGATAATACGGCTTCACCCCCATATACCAGCGAGTAGGGGGTCGAATGAATTAGGCCTTGGGCTGTAATACGGTAAGCCCAGAGAATTTTTGAAAGCTTTTCATAGACAGATTTCATCAAGGCGTCGCAAAGAGTTTTGTTGAAAGCCTCAGCCAGACCATTAGCTCTTGGGTGGTACATAGTCGAGTATTTCCATGTAAACCCAAATTGTTCCACCAGCCTGTCAATTTGGTGCTTCAGAATTGGGGGCTATTATAAAAAATGATTCGGTCGGGGACGCCGAATCTGTATATGATATGGTGATGCATGAAGTTAGCCACCGTAAGGCCAAGGACTTTCTTGAGAGGAACCGCCTCGACCCATTTGGAGAAATAGTCTGTGGCAACAAGTATGAACACATGCCCTAAGGAAGAAGGCGATTCGATGGGACCTACAATTTCCATATCCCACTGAGCGAAAGGTCACGATGCCACCGTTGGGTGGAGAGGTTCAAGAGGCTGATGAATGAAGCTTGCATGAATTTGACACACCGAACAGCTTTTTGCGAACGCGATGGAGTCGGCATTCATAGTAGGCCAGCAGTAGCCTATCTGGATGATCCTGTTGTAAAGTTTAGGACCAGATTGGTGCAACCCGCGAACCCCGAAATGGACTTCTTTGAGCACGTGTTTCACCTCTTCTTGATTGATGCATCTGAGCAGCCTATCGTTATAGGAAGTTTGAAACAGAGTATCATCTCAGCACATATATCGTGTGGCTGATCTTTGGATCCTATTTCGTTCAACAGGATCCTCGGGAAGTCGATTATGCTGCAAATACTCTTTGATGGGGGCGCACAAATCCGTCACTTGCTCCACTTCTGTAGACATGTGCTCTAAGAGTCATGATCTTTCTCCTTCCCCTCTTCATTCTTCCTTTATAGAGGATTTTGTAGGGATGGACGCGTTTCGTGCATCAGGATGGCATTGTTCGAATGATCTCTCTTTGCTTCCTTCCTCGGGTTCTTCAATGAATTCGGTGCACCTCCATTCCACGACCCTTATCGACACGGGTCCTTTCAGTGCCATTTGGATTGTCACCCATGTTTGAGATCATTTTCCATCACTTGTATCCTCGGTGCGAATAAGGAGAGAGCAGTTCGTGACCTAGGTTCGCAGCTACCAAAATGCTTGTGGACTACGGAAGCCATAGGACAATAAGCACGGATCTGAAGTGAAAATTCCAACAGTCTTAGAGTGACCCGAGAACGTGGCTAAGGGTCTCCTAAGAACACCTGCCAAGTTTCGTCGCAATCTGACGGGCTTTAGGTGGTGCAAACGTCAAAACCTTTTAGGGAAATCCTGCGTCTATCATGCTGAAAATGAGCTTTAAACTACATAACAATTATTGGAGCGTCAGATGGTCTCCAGACCATCGCCGATTCAAAACCATCGAAAACCCTTAGATACTAGTTTTCTACAAGTTCTGAAGCAAGTTACGCCCAAATTACCTAAAATGGATAGGGCGTACACTATTACGGTGCACCCTCGGCCAAGCAGTTTCCATTAATGAAAACTGTGCATCACCAATTCAGCGGCAAATTTCACAAGGTCATATCTTCCACATCTCGAATCAGATTGATCCCAAAATTTGGGAGCATGTTCGTCGCGTCGACTTGGTCATTTTGATATGCGGCACATACGGTGACATGGCCCGAGCCAGGAGAAATAGAAGAGAGAATTTCACCGGAAAAACTTAAAATTTGCAAGGAAATTCCAGCCACATGTCTCGTCGATCAAACTCCCATATCACAGCGCTGGCGCATCGGATCGACCTCAAACCAGACCCATTACGAGCACAAGGCCAGAGGCTTCATCTTAGCCGAACCCCGCACATGATGAAATAGTTGGATTCGATGCACGATGAGTCCGAAGTTGCTGCAATTCTGGCCGCTGGAATCCAAACTCCGGTCAAAGTTTCCCAATTTAAAAAATGGTCATCCGAGCATCAAATCGAGCTGTTCTTTTTGTAAAATGATCGTGGTAACTTGTTCATCACGCCACAACCAAGAAATCAACAAAAACACTGAGAAGCGTGCTGAATATTAAAATCAAGATTGCACATTTCCCATGTTTTGGCACGTCATGATCATGGTTCAAAATTCAGATCCACGACCCGAAATTGGTACTAAAATGTCCTTCCCCATCAGTTTGTTGAAACCCTTGATGGGCCAATATTCAAGAGGTATGCAAGACTTCCTTCGAATTCAATGCAGACCTGGGGAGAAATGGAGCAGTTGTTTTACAAACGCTTCTATGAGGTTGAAAGAGAAGTCCAAACTATTGAGCTTCTCATGATGACCCAGAATCTAGATGAGTCGGTCGATTAGTTCAACGCGAGATGGAGAGATCTAGCTGCACATCAAGTTACTCCCATGCTGGAAATTGATGAGTCCAAACATGTGTGCTCAACATGTGGCCAGAAATCTCCCTGCATGTTGAGGTGTCAAACCCAACTTCTATGTCGGATCTGATTTCTAAAGCAGTCTGGATAGAAAGTCTATTTAAGCATCATGGAAAGCTTCAAACCCTAATGTCAAATGGGGAAAACGACCGAAGTTCTGGGAGCAGTCGTTCCAATTCTTGGGGCAGTCAACAAAAAGGAGTGATCAATGTTGTTGTCACTATGTCAGACCCTAAGAAGGCTTCACCCCAAACTTTGGATTTTCTAAGGGGGTGAACCCTGTAAATGCCCAGGGGACGTCTCAGGCAGGTTAGAAAACCCAGTCCTATAATAAGGTCCCTCCACCTCGGAATCTCTACAAAAAGGACTACTGGGAGGAACATAACAAAAAGGTATATAGTTTCGATAGGGAGTGGGTCCTGACTCTACTTCGAAGGTTGATTGAGCAACAGATGATTACCTTTCTTGAGGTGAAAAGGCTAGAAGATGCTCACTTTGCCACCCATAAGAGGTATTGTGCATATTATAGAATGTTGGGGCATCCTGTTCAGGACCGTGTCACCCTCAAGGATCATATTGAGGATTTAATTCAAAAGGGGCAGATACAACTCGGTAGCCTCAAGAAGGCATTCGGGCAGTTGAAGCATCTCACGTAGTGACAGTTCATGAAGAAGTCGGGCAAATATAACGGCTCGATGAACTACCACTAGATCTTCTTCAGGCGCTATTCTGCATGATGCTCCAACTCGGGATCGTCACACCAAAGCCGTCAAGGCAGCCTAAGCGCCTTGCTCGAGGGACTGAGAACCTCTGGTGCCCATATCACTAGATCCGAGGTTCTGACTTAGAAGAATGCTTTGGCTTTCAAGCTAAAGTGTCAGAAAAGTTACGAGGAGGATGCTTTGTCCTCTCTATCTTAGAGGATTATGTTCAACCCACTGAACGATCAACATAGAAGGTTGTCCAGACACAAATCCCTTGTAATGGCACACTGCTCGAACCTTCTTAAACTGACTAATCCTCGACGTCCCAACCATAGCAGGTTTATCGAGCAGGATGAAATCCACGAAGAGGGAGGTTGTTCGCCAAGCAAGGCCGACCCCTAAGCCTTGTGAACCTGGTCCGCCTGTGCTCATTCCCAAAAATGGTATAAGGAGATGAGCACCAAGGGCCGCTCGTCGAAAGAGGAAACTCCCTCAACCCCAGACTGAGGTCAAGTTCCTCAAGCCACTTCCTCCTTTGTCAACTCTGCAAGACTTCTTTCCCGAGTCAGTTGCTGTCACTGACCAAGACCCACAATCTTGTCAAGAAGATATTCCTGAGTCTTCCTCATCTCGAGCTCCCACAACATCCAATAAGGGTGACGATATTAAAAGCACCCCCCAACGATCCAAGCAGGGTGAAGATCTAAAAGATTCCTTGCACACGTCCAATTCTAGTTATGACGCTAAAAGCTACCCAGATCGATCCAATCTGAGTGACGACCTTAGAGACTCTCCCCTTCTTCTATACCCGACTCTTTTAGCCCCTCTTCTTCTTTTGCTAACACATCTTTTGTAGGATCATCACCCAAATGGCTAGACTTTGAGGCTCTTGACAAAGAGCTGGAGAGTTGTAACACTAACAGGCGACATCGGAGGCAACTGAAAAAGATGGTGGCCCAAGCAGCCGGCTTCCTGTTAGTTGCTGATGCCTTGACGTCTAGAGCCAATGCAAAGCCTCCTCATATTACCGAAGAGATTCTCAACTGACACAAAAATCGCAAGGTCAAGAAACCTCAATGGCCCTCTGAGCCCGGCTTTGAGCAAAGGATGAGAGAATCAAGAGGACAAAGCTTTTATTCTCGTGAGGAATGCCACATGGTGCAGATCTCAGAAGCAGCGACTAACACTGATCCAATCAGTCTAAGGTCAAGCAAAAGTTACATCCACCTATGCAGAAACCTAGGCTTTTGATGTACCTTGGTCCTCCACTCATCCCTTACCCTAACACATCGACCAATCCACCACTCCTTAAATTCCTGGGATCACCATTGGTCCCATATACCCAACCATCTCCAAGACCTAAACCTCCATCAGCCTCCATTTTACCAACACCTACCCATACTACCCAATCCAACCAGCCCACACCACAATTTGCTATACCTGACCAGTCGACACCAAGTCTGGTGGTGCAACCTTTACCTACTCAACCCTCATAAACTACCCAATCCACACTGGTTGTACAGTAAAAACAATCGGTACCCCAAAAACGACCTTCATCATCTAAATCTACCTCACAACTCTATATACCAGCCAAACCCGTGGCGGGCCCAGGAGCCCAAAATATTGATGATGATAAGTTCAAGTATGATGTGGTTGGGAATTTGAGGAAACTACCTACCCTTCTAAGCGTCTATGATGCCCTCATGCTTTCAAGAGACTATTGTATTGCCCTTATTCAAGCTCTATCTTGTCTTGAGGTGTATGAGATCGAAGTAGAGCCCATTAAAGTAGACCCTACAATTCTAAACAATTGTATGGCTGTCACTTTCTTGGATGACGACTTGCAATTGGGAGGAAAGTTTCAGAACCGACCTCACTTTGTAACTGGTGAGTTACATGCGTGTCCCATCAATCGAATTATGATAGATGGGGAATCAGCAGTCCATCTTATCCCAAGAAGGATTCTCACATTCTAGGGCTGGGATATGATGACCTCACACCAACGAACATTACAGTTCAGGGGGTACAATCAGTCAAGAGAAAAACCAGCCGGCACTAATTGTCTTTGGCTCAAGATCGATGAATTAAATGATTACACACAGTTCCATGTAATCGACATCGATACCTTGTACACCATCCTCCTTGGATGCCCTTGGATGCATGATCAAGGAGTGTTTCCTTCCACCCTTCATCAATGCTTTAAGTACAATCAGAATGGGAGACAATACATGGTCTATGCTGACAAAAGACCGTTCCCCATCGTCGAGACACATTATGTCAATGCAAAGTACTACTTTACAGACCTAGCACCATCTCAAGAACCCAAGGACGATGAGCGCTGATCTGTGAGAAGAGCAGGACCATATTCACATGAGGATGCTGAGGATGTAGGACGTGTCCTTTTGGATATGTTCAAAGAAGATGAAAGAAATGGCAAGATCCTCCCTCTGACCTCTATCAACACCAATACTCCAAATCTTCTCCCCGAAGGATTACCTGCTTCCCTTGAAGATTAGTCTCTTCCCTCTTCTTCCAATCTAATGATTACTGATGAACCCAAAGAAGCCATGGGAATAGAAGCTTTGGTTCTAAGGATCACCTATACCCCAGATCAGCAGATGGTCTTGCATATTCCTATTGCACTCCTCGAGGCAGAAGCCTCATAGTAGCCAGATCACAAGGTCCTTGGCATCCCTAAAGATATCCCTCATCTTGCCCAAGGAGCAGTCCAGACATGCGACCCTTTAAAAGTCCTATGCATCCCTAATACCTTGACGTCAGAGAAGCCAAATGAAAACCCCTTGGTCCACCATCAAAGTCAGGATACTCTTGCCGAGCTAAGGAAAGAAACGCAAGACCTTCAAAGCCTATTAGAAGTCTTAAGTAAAGGGATGGCCAAAGTAGAAGAAGCACCTCCAATACAGATCGTTTCAAAGCCCATGAAGGGATTCATCCCAAAATCAAAGAGCTATGATGCATGAGAGACCTCAAAGAACCAATCCTGCCCAGAGCCCACAACCTCCCCCTAATGGAATCGCTACAGTCAGCAGGCTCATCACATAATGAGGACAATGAACTATGAGCCCCTAACTTATCAAGGCCTAAGAGGCGAAAAGGGAATCGCTGCTCCGTTCGAAGTCATTGAGGCCGCAGCTGCCTGCCACACCCCAAGGCAAGGGCTCGGGTACTCGACTCCTTCTCAGCTCTCTTCTTAAAAAGACGAACACAACAAAAACCCCAAAGGGCATTGTGGGCAAAAATGTCAAAAGACGAGCGTGGTAAAACCTGAAAGGGAACCGTGGGCAAAAGCGTCAAAAGAAAAGAAAAGAAACAACCACCAGATATCATGGGAAAAAGTCGTCAAATAAAAAGAAAAAAATAAGGGCATGAGAAGAACCCGAAAGGTTCCTTATTATCATACAGTTTCCTGAAATAAATAACGAAGAGATGCAGGGCACAAACAAGCACAAGCAAAAGCAAATTGTCAGTGTACAATCAAGAACAACAAGTGAAGTCACCCTCAAAATCGATCGATGATTTCATTGATCTTCACGCTGGACTCTTCAGAAGTGGCCTCAACACCCTGAACACGTTCCTTCAGTTCAACCACCATTTGAGCCTCATGTTCAATGGAGGCGGTTTTCGACTCAATGATGTGAATGACCTCTGATAGATCCTCATCCAAAGATGCATCCAGGGCCTTCCTCTGATTCATTTCCCGCTCAAGATCATCAAATTCACCCCTCAATCTTCGCATTTCCATCCTTATGGCTATCATCTTGTTAAAACAAAACCCTTCCCTCCGTCTTGAGATCAACTTGATGAACAGTCATGACATTCTTCTTTTGCGTGCAAGAATCTTCTTCTTCACGACGACGGGTGATTGATGCTTCCAAGGAGGCCAGCTTGTTAGTTTCCACCTCATGTGCAACCTCTCCAATCTCCAGCTCTCTAACTCGTTTAAAGCAGCATCAAAATGAGAAACTTCTTGTGTGTTCCCCAGGACAGTGATTGCAAGGGCAAACTCCCTGAGTTCGGTCAATGCCTCGCCTAGCTCGGTGAAAGACTGCTCCTTTAATCGCTGGAGACCTACACGGAGAATGTCCTCAATCATGCTAGATGCCCCATTGAAAGTAGGCTTGGACAAGTTCAATTCAGAAGATGGGGTCTCCATGGCTGAGGTCGCCTCAGTTGCAGAAACTGAAGACAAAGGGACAATTTCCATAGCCATGGTCGCCTCCAGGGGAGCAACTTTGAAACCCAAGCTGCCAGCTTCTGATAACCCAGGAACCGGTGCCTCTATCACCTCACTAGGAGCACCTGCCTCAGGTTGCTCAAGTCTCCCATTGATACCAGCCTCCTCTCTCTAAGCAATGCTGATGCCTTCATCTCGCACTTCCCCATCTGGATCATCAGGGAAAATTACCATTAGTTGTTCCGACCTCTCATTAGGTCCCTCTTTTTGAGAAGCATTGAGTCCTTCATTACCCATATCCTCGTCCCTATTGTCAAGAAGGATCGCTTCAGGTCGCTCAATGGGGGTGGGTTCCTCTTCTCCCATTGGGCTCGAGCTCTCATCATTAGCAATTGCATCATGTCGCTCGAGTCCCTCCTCCACCCCAAGTTCCTCTCCCAGAACAACAGTGGGGCCTTCATCAGCAGCCTCGCTAACAACCAAGTTCACCTTAGCCATTGATAAAGGACTTCTTACGCTCCTTGGTGAGATAGATGGAGTTGAAGCTTGCTCCCCCACCAATCTCAAGGGCGAAACATCAGCCACTGGAGATGGAGATACGACAACAATCTCCTCGCTGAAAGAGCTTATCTCCTGGACCAAAGGCATACTAGGAGATGCAGAATCACCTATGACATCAATAAGCATATCACCGGCTTCAGATCAAGCAGGAACCTCTGACTGAGCCCTTGGAGGTGATTGTGCAGGCCTAACACTCTTTCATCTTAAAGGAAACTCAGAATCAGACTAGGACTCTGAAGATACTGCACGCACAAGTCTTCTCCTTTTCTTCTTCCCTTCCTTGACAGGTACAGGCTCTTCTGAAGGCCCACCAAGCTTGAGCCCTGGAGCATTATGGGGACCTCTCCCAATCAGGGCATTCATGTCTTGCATCGGTCGCCCCTCCATACCAGGAACCTTTTGACCCTCGCTCCACTCAAAGATAGAGCAGCGATCATAAAAAACACTTCCTGTCTTTTCCCTCAAGGCAAGCATTTGAGGAGAGGCCTCCATCAATGGTAAGCCACCCACAAAGTGCAGGTCCAGTAAAGAAATCCTTGCTTTGCCATAACAGAAGATCCACGTATTGCTGACGTGACTCCAGTTCTCTAATAGTGCCTTTATGGTGTTCGAGCATCGATTGAAATACCATGTTGGGCATTGGACTGCCACTGCTAGGGAAGAGACTTTTAAAATCTTCGCTTATGATTGCTGCACCTCCAAGGTTCAAGGGGTTTATCCTGACAGGAACTGATGCTCCCTTTGCATCCGAAGCCCCGCAGAAGACCATACCAATCCCTGGGTCTTCAGCATTCTTTTCACAAGAGTGGGCAGATTCTCGCCTGAGGCTTTTCCCCTATGCAATAAATGGAAGAGAGGGACCCCGTCCTCTTTTGTGCAAGAATTCCCATCAGCATCTTCACGAACGAAAAAACGTGCAGACTCACTAGCATATGTAATGTTAAGAGGCCACTGTGGCTCGCACGAAGTCAGTACAAACTAGATTGGGTGTCCCCGGACCAAACTGATTCCTGTGAAAAGGCCAGTTTCGAGCTCTCCAGCCTTGGGCAAATTCTTCCCTGAAATCCGTGACATTCTACAAAATCTTTTGGCAGCTGCATGTGAACTCTGCTATGCTCGTTCAAGCCGCTCTGCGTGTATTTTTCAACCACCTCGTGTGAACTCCGTTATGCACGTTCAAAGCCATTGTGCGTGTACTTTTAACAGCCGTGTGTGAACTTTGCTATGCACTTTCAAGCCGCTATTCGTTTATTTCGCTAAGCGAATTCAGCCGTTGTGCGTGTACTTTTAACTGCCGCACGTGAACTCTGCTATGCATGTTCGAGCCACCGTGCTTGTATTTTGCTAAGTGAATTCAGCCACTGCGTGTGTCAATGTTGTACACGCCACACTTCAAAGCCCATCACGCGTGTAAAAAATTCAACACATGTGCTCTTACTAACGCCGCCTTCTCAGCTGCCGTGCACGACACCTCATAACACGCCTGTCTCCTGCACACGTGCGTGCAATAGCCGAATGGTCTTGCGACCCTTCATCTCCTCTATGAACGCCTTGCCAGAAGCCACTGACGGGATGCTTGTGACCACTGAAAAACCATCGATGGTCACCACAGAAACCATGTGACAATAAAAAACCGTCACAGGTTCTCAACTGGCCACGTGCTCAACCCCTACAACTTGCCGGAACTCTTAAAGTCTCGACTACCCTCACCGGAGTGCACTGGACCAGTTGAAAACTCCCCTACTCACCATCGAAATCCTTATGACCCACCAGTGACTCCTCCCTACAACCGTCAGTACTTCTCCTATCTTCTCTCTCCTATAACTGTCTTCACACCCTCACCGGGACGCTGTCCTTCTGTCGGATTCCTCAAGCTGCTCACAAAAAAAACGTTAAGGTAAAAGGTGAAGAAGGGTTTTACCGCCTTTTTATAACCAGCCGTTTCCAATATTTCCCCCTAAAAAGCGAATGACACACAAGTTTACATGAACTTGTGTGCCATTTCATGAAGAAACCAAGGGCATTTCGGGAAGCCCATGGAATTGAAGAAATCAAGCTACAGTGGACCGAGTCGAGTCGGACTAGCCCAAGTCCAAGACCCGGATGCAACATTTCAGCAATCGTTGTGAGCGTCTCGTCTTCCCCATGCAACTGGCATGCGTATATTCTACCGCACGAGTGCGTTTAAGCCGTCGTGAGTGTTCACAGTGCCATGAAACCGTCGAGTGTGATTGTCTCTACGATTTTCCGCCGCGAGTGTTTTATCTTCCCTATGCCACCACCGTGCGTGTTCCCTACCACGAACTCTCAAGCCGCCATGAGTGTTCACAACACCATGAAGCCGCCATGTGTGATTGTCTCTACAATTAGCTGCTGCGAGCGTCTCGTCTTCCTCATGCAACAGCCATGAGTGTTGGCCATCGTACATGTACATCGCTATACATGCTCATCACTGTGGGTGCCCTCGTCGCCATGCATGTATTATGCCGTACAAATGTGTTTAAGCCATCGTGAACGTTCAATATGATTGCCCAAGCCGTCTTGAGTGCAGGGGGGTGAGCCCTAAATGGCTGTCAGTGTCCTTCTTCCATGGTGCACATGCCCTTTACATGCGCCTGCAAGCATGTCTTCCCTAGCCAGCCCGTTAGTGTGCGCATCACCACCTGACCATCCCCAGAGAGTCATACCCACTTTCTAATCCCCAGTGAGTCCTCTTTTGCCTACCATCCCTCATTGAGTCACCCTCACCATCTGAACCCACTGCTCATGAATGGTCCTAGCCATTTCATCCCCAGTGAGTCAGACCACCATCCACAAGTTAATTTCCCATATTTCAGTAAGTCCACCCCTCATTTGGTGATCCACATACATGGCAACTCCTGTCACAGTCTAGCTGTATGACCCTAAACTATAGTGCACGTCTTGGCCGCATGACGTTAAACTGCTTTGTACAACGTCCAGCTGTATGACCCTAAACTATAGTGAACATCCTGGTCGCATGATGTTAAACTGCTTTGCACAACGGTCCAACTGTATGACCCTAAATTATAGTGCACATATTAGCCGCATGATGTTCAACTGCTTCACAAAATGGTCCAGCTGTATGCCCCTGAACTATAGTGCACGTCCTGGCCGCATGACGTTAAACTTCTTCGCACAACGGTCCAACTGTATGACCTAAACTGTAGTGCACATCCTTGCCGCATGACGTTAAACTGCTTCGCTCAACGGTCCAACTGTATGACCCTAAACTATAGTGCACGACCTGACCGCATGATGTTAAACTGCTTTGCACAATGGTCCAGCTATATGACCGTAAACTATAATGCACGTCCTGACTGCATGATGTTAAACTACTTCGCACAATGATCCAGCTATATGACCCTAAATTATAGTGCATGTCTTGGTCGCATGATGTTAAACTGCTTTGCTTAAGAACCAGTGGCATGACCATAAACACGCCTCCATACACATTTTTACCACCTCCATTTCCTCTCCAACGAGTCCATTGCCATTATCCTTTTATGAACTCGCCACATCCCTCAGTGAGTCGAACCCATGCTCACGAAACCACGGTGAGCCATTCCATCATCCATACTCACCGACAGTTAGTGGGTCACCATTATCCACCTTCCATCCAAACACAATCCATCATTCACAGACGATCTCGTGTCATCACCCCAAAGTGAGTCAAACCACCACTACTCACCCTATGACCTCCATAGACTGTCATCCATCTCTGTCATGGCCCAACTGTATGACCTTAAACTATAGCGCAAACTCGAAAAGGGGAATTCCATGAGTAAAAATAACGAACGGGCATGGTCACGAAACCATGAGTAAGATTGTTCTGTAAATAAAAACTGGGCACAGTGAAAACTTGAACGGGCACCATGAGTAAAAATAGAAAGAAAGGCAGACATGGCTGTCAGATCATGGGAAAAAGAGCCTAAATAAAAAGGAGGTTGGTGAAAACCATCTCTACGACATCGCTTCCCCGGTACAAGCGAAAATTGGAAAGGGCGCTCGAACCAATAAATAGGTTGATGCAGTGCCCGCCACCATAAGCTGCTTCCTCTAACGTTTCAAGAAAAAAATCCTCAGTAATAAAATATCCTGTTATTGGGACCCAAAAACAAATCATTTCGCCAAACGTCCAATGGGGTGTAGACACTAAAATCATCCCTCCAGATCCAACACAAGCAAGCAACTGTTAAATCAGGTCAATGACTGCCTATAACAACCAGGGTGCCAATCGAGGCCGCCTAGCCAAAATCCCTCCCTCATCGAATCAGACATTCGGGGTACGCCACCAAAAACTCCCGACTGGGCTCGACAAGATGGGGCCCATAGAGGTACCCTGCTTGTCAAGGCAAACCTGGTGTAGCAGCAAATAATGCCATCAACAAGTTCGATGAGGGTGAAGACTTTAAAAGCATCTTATACATCTAACATGGGTGAGGACTTTAAACACATCCCTTAAAAGTCTCCACATCTGGTGTAAGCCAAAAAACCCTCAGCCGTCTGAGCGCCTTGGTCACACTTATGGGAAGAACCTTTGCACGAGTATCCCTTTGACGATAGTGTGATCCAGTGACTAGGAAGAAAACTGAAGTCGAAGGAACAATTTTGTTCCAAATGTTGTACTTATCGTTTCTATCGAAGAACACATTCGGAGGGGCAAGCTGTTTGAGGTCATTTTCCATCACTTGTATCCCGGTGTGAATAAGGAAAGAGCAGCTCCCAACTTAGGTCTCCAGGTATCAAAATGCTTGTGCACTATGGAATCCATAGGACAATAAACATTGATTTGAAGTGAAAATTCCAACAGTCTCAGAATGGCCCAAGAGCATACAAAAACGTAGCCAAGGGTCTCCTAAGAACACTTGTCAAGTTTCATCACAATCTGATGGGCTTAAGGCAGTGCAGACGTCAAAACAGTTTCGGGAAATCCTGCCTCTATCATGATGAAAATGGGCTTTGAATTACAGCACCATTATCAGAGCATCAGATGGTCTTCAAACCATCGTCATTGGATTCAAAATGTCAAAAACCCCTGGGTACCAGTTTTCGACGCGTTTGGATGCTTCTGAAGCTAGTTACAGCCAAATTACCCAAAATGGGTAGGCCGTAGACTAATACGGTGTGCCCTTGACCAACCAGTTTCCATTAATGGAAACTATGCATCGCCAATTTAGGGGCAAACTGCACAAGTTCATATCTTCCTCCTCTCGAGTCAGATTGATCCCAAATTTTGAGAACATGTTCATCTCGTCGACTCGGTCAATTTGATATGTGGCACACATGGTGACATGGCCCGAGCCGAGAGAAATAGAAGAGAGAAGTTTTCTTGAAAATCCCAAAATTTACAGGGAAATTCCAGCCACTCGTCTCGTCGATCAAACTACCATATCACAACGCTCGCGCGTCTGATCGACCTCAAGCCAGACCCATTACGAGCACTTCATCTAAGCCGAACCCTGCACATGATGAACCATCAGATTCGAGGCTCGATGAGTCTGAAGTTACTGTAATTTCGGCCACCAGAATCAAACTCCGACCAAAGTTTTCCAATTTTGAAAAAAATGGTCATCCGGGCATCAAATCAAGCCGTTCTTTTTGCAGAACAATCTTACAACTTATTCATCACGTTACAATCAAGAAATCACTGAAAAAAATTGAGAAATGCGTTGAATCTTAAAATCAAGATTGCACATTTTCTCATGTTTTTGCCACGTCATGATCATGGTTTGAAATTCAGATCCACGACCCGAAATTGGTACCAAAATGATCGTCTTCTCAAACTCATCAAGAAAATAGTAATCTTTCGGTCGGATGGTGACCGGAAAAGCCTTGAATCAGCTATAGAAAGTTCACACGATTGAACGGTCATTACAGGGACTGATTTGAAATTATCAAGATTGTTGGGCTGGTGCAAAATAGTAATTTTGTGCCATTTTCTTAGATTTTCTTTAATTATTTTAATGCCTAATTTTAAACTATTAGGTTAAAAATTTATCATCCCCCATATTTGGGCCCAACTTCTATATAAAGAACGTACCATCTACATGTAAAGGACCCCCTTTTGGATGAATAAAAAATTCCTTTTTGCTTGAGCATTGGGTCATGGCTTGGAGAGAGAAAGAGGAGAAAAAAATTTGGGTGCGTACCCCTAAGTAACTTTCTCTCTCCTCTCTCTCCCTATCTCTCTCTTCTCCCTCTCTCCCCCTTTCTCTCTTCTCTCTCTCCCTTTCTCTCTTTTGTCTCTCTTTTCTCTCTTCTCTTTCTCTCTCTTCTCTCTCTCTTTCTTTTCTTGCTCTCTATTCTCTTTTTGTCTCTTCTCTTTCTCTCTCTTCTCTCTCTCTTTCTTTTCTTGCTCTCTATTCTCTTTTTGTCTCTTCTCTTTCTCTCTCTTCTCTTTCTCTCTCTTCTCTCTTCTCTTTCTATCCCTTCTCTTTCTCTCTTCTCTCTCTTCTCTTTCTCTCTTTTCTCTTCCTCTCTCTCTCTCTCTTCTCTTTCTCTTTTCTCTTTCTATCTTTTCTCTCTCTGACAGACAACAACATCAACCGTTGCCTATGTCAATTCTCTCTTTCTCTCTCTTTTCTTTCTCTTCTCTTCTCTTCTCTTTCTTTCTCCTCTCTCTTTCTGTATCTTCTCTTTCTTACCCTTCTCTCTCTACTCTTTCTTTGTTCTATTTCTCTCTTTTTTCTTCCCCTCTCTCTTCCCTTCCTCTCTCTTCTCTTTCACTCTTTTATCTTTCTATCTTTTGTCTCTCTAACACAGACGGCAGCATCAGCTACCGCTTATGTCAATTATCTCTTTCTCTCTCTTCTCTCTTATCTTTCTCTCTCTTCACTTTCTTTCCCCCTTTTCTTTCTTTTTTTTCTCTCTCTTCTCTTCCTGTCTCTACTCTTTCTCTCTTGTCTCTCTTATTTTCTCTCTTCTCTTTCTCTCTCTTCTTCTCCTCTCTCTTCTCTTTCTCTCTTGTCTCTCTTCTCTTTTTCTCTTCACTCACTTCTCTTTCTCTCCCTTATCTTCCTTTCTCTATCAAGCCTTTCTCTCTCTCCCCTTTCTCTCTTTGCTCTTTCCGTCTTTTCTCTCTTTGACACAGACGACAGCATCAGCCGCCACCTATGTCAATTCTCTCTTTCTCTCTCTTCTCTCGTTTCTCTTCTCTTTCTTTCTTCTTTGTGATAGCCTTAAAATATATTTTCATATATCTTTATAAAATTTAAAGTTTTAAAAACAGTGTAGATTGATAGATTTATGAAAACTTGAAAATTGACGGTCCAAAATTACATTACAAAATACACTATTTCCAAAACTTGAAATCCATTTTTTTCTCATGTCCGTGCATCTTGGTGTCGAGATGACCAATTTGAAGATATTTAGGCATTAAAACAACCTCTTCTAGTGAAATTTTTGAAGTAGGCTCAAAATTGATTGTTTAGAGCCTCGACTCTATATAAATATTTCCCTGTGTGTAAAGCCATATGTGTAAAGCCGTCTGTGTAAAGCCGTTTGTTTATTGCCATTTGACACATGTAAGCCACTTGTAGGCCTTTGACAACCACTTGGACACCACATACAAAACATTTGTAACCCTTGTTGCCACTTGGTTTGTGCATGCTATCCCTCTCCCCTTTCTTGCTTATAAATACCCCTTCAAATACTCCTCTCAAGAGTTTTTTTTTTTTCTCTCTCTCTCTCTCTCTCCCCAAGCGCCATTGTGAGCTCACTGTTACTCTATTGTTGGAGCCTTGATAGGAGTTGGAAGGAGATTGTGAAAGAGGATTTTTGAAAGCATCTTTTCATAATAGGTAAGTGGATCCATCGCTGTATTGCCATGAGAATACATGAAATTGATTGTCTACCAGATGAATAATAAAAGTGAATGTATTGTAGTGATTCCTATGCCTTGTTTCACTGAAATTGGTGCCTTTGCTTTATGATGAATTTTGGAGCTGAAAAAAAAATATATGCCTTGCAAATTCTATAGAAAATGTATGTTTATGTGTGTATATTGTAAAGGAATAGTTATTATGATGTTATGAACTAAGAATTGAAGGTTATGGAACATGTTCTTGAGGGATGTAAAGTGTTATTGTGAAATTCCTGAAACATGCATGCTTTTTTAAGAGACTTTTGAACAATCAAATGAAGTCCAGTTGACCTCAAATCACTTCCATTAGAATGATATGTGAGTCTAGTAAAATGTTCGTGTTTTCTCATTGCTGAAACTCCTTAAAAACGTGAAGTTATGTTCCAAAATATAAAAGTATGCCACTGTTGGCTGTTCTCCCTGGATATTTGTATTGTCACTGCTGTTGCTACTGATTTTGACTAACCAAACGAAGTCTATTTTCTTTCAAACCATTGCCATTTGAAAGAATCCAAGTAGGCTTAAACTTTCATGTAGAAATTGTTTCGAAATTCTTCCTAAATTGAAAGCTACACAACTATTTATAAAGGTATGTCACTATGGACAATTTTGAATAAAACTCAGAACCATCACTTTAGTGAGCACAAAACTTTTAACGACCAAATGAAGTTCAAATGCTTTCAAACTACCCTTGTTGGAAAGATACGTGTCTTATATTAAACTTTGGTTTTGAAATTATCTTAAAATACCTCACGGATTGAAAGTTATAGTGGTGCGAAGTAGGACATGTCGCTACCTCACAAGCACAACATGGTACAGCTAGTGAACCTCTATTATCTTTAACCTTTAAAGGGCTAAACAGGGTCCAATTGCCATCAAACCACCTCCATTTTAAAGATAGGTGTGTCTAGTATAAAATTTGTTTTGGAACCACTTCCAAATTCAAACGGAATGAAAGTTACAACCCTAATTACGATCGAATGTCATTGTCTGAAATTACATGAAATGCGAACTGTGAATATGACACCATGATACTGTGAATATGAAACTATGATACTGTGAATATGACAATGTGACACTGTGAATATGACATTGCAATACTATGTATATGACACTGTGATAATGTGAATATGACACTGTGAATATGACACTATTACATTGTGAATATGATACTGCCATACTAATAAGTCGAACTGAGACTGACCACTACGCAATGGGCCATCCATTGGTAGTGGATGTTGTTGTACTATGATCATGAAACTGACACTGACTACGTAATGGGCCACCCATTGGTAGTAGGTAATGTGATATTGTTTATACTGAGAGTTAGTGTGCCTTTGATCACCATGCAATGGGTCACCCATTGATGGTTGGATACTGCTATGCCGACTACTAATTTGACTGTACCTCAACCCCAATGATAGGAATGGGGTCAGGAAGTAAAACTAGATAATAGGGTGGGTCACTCCCCCCCAATTGTTATGGGCACTACACATTGGGACACCCAATGGTAGTGTAGTGCTCTCTCACCAGAAGGGCATACAGAGAGGGTGGGTCATGTCTTGCAAGGCCATTGCCTATCGAATACCCTAAAGCACGCTGGGGACACATATGTGTGTGAGGGAATTATGAAGTGGGACACCCGTTTGTCATTGTCCTCCCTCCAGAATGAAGGTAGAGGTTCCATGCTACATGATTGACTTGACCTGATTAGTGGAACTTTTATTTCAGGAGTAGGCTTCTCTAGCTTTCATTGCATAAACTGTGAACTGTTAATCTTACTGTCTGCTAAAGATGAAATGACTTATGATTTATGCAGTGCATGTTCTTGATAATTGAACTGTGTTTATCCTTTCATTGTGAATGTGTTAACGGGCATAATAGAGGAAATTTTCTTGATACCTCTGTAAATTAGTGAGCGTCGTTTACTGTTATCACTATTTATAAAGTTGGAATGCATTGGTGTAGATCTGCTTACTAGGCTGTTAGCTCATTCCATTTTACTCCCATGGCTATAGAGTGAAGAGTGAAGAGTGAAGGCGGGTCGCTGTTTTGTGTTCGGTTGGTTGAAGCTGGAAGTTTTGTGGAGTTGCCTTCAGAAGCTTTTCATAGTATGTATTAAGTGGTTACGCCACTGTGATGTTTATATTTAAACTTGTAATTTTGAGCCATTAGTTCCTTGGAGAAATTGTGAGAAACTTTTGGATATTAGATGTTAATGAAATGACTGTGCTTTTGGACTTTTATCTGTCCCAATGATTGGATTTTAGTTTTATTTCATGGTTTGCTCTTGATTCCATGTTTTCATGCCTTGAGCCACTCCCACTTGAGTGGCGTTCGCCACCTCATGTTACGGTCCCGCACTCTGATGCCCTCTGGCATGTAAGGTATGGGGTTATGGGGCGGGGTCGTGACAGTTTCAGAACGGATGTACTTCCTTGTAGTTATTGATTGTTGTAACCACAATTTTGTAATCCTTCTCGTTCATGAATTAAATCTCCGTTTGTCTTGAATTCTCTTTGTTGCTCTGTGTCCTTGTCTTTCTCATTCTCGACCGTGGTTTACTTGCCTTTCATTCCTAAGTTCAATTATTATCCTCGCTGATGGTGAGGATAGTAAATGGCCCCGAGGATGCTTGTTTTACTGGTGGGGCAAGTGCCGCTTGCCTTGGCTTGGATGGTTGGGACGCCTTCGCGGCTTTTCGTCCTAACCCTTGGGGTATGCATCATTTCTTATTTTCGCAAGGACCCTGTATTTTGTTTTGTTTTGTTTTTGTTTTGAGCAGTTGACCGCAGAGGGTCCTATGTGTGCGGATGGCATCAGGAACGTGGCTCGCTTGTCCAACCAGCGTAGCGGTGCATGAGTACGCACTGAGCTCTTGAGTGGGCTCGAGATTCGTGTGGGTTGAGGGTAAGCATTGCATACCAGAGTGGCGTTTTGTCGGAAGTGGGCGCGCTATTTTCGATGAACAGAGTCGTGCATCGGAGGTAGTAAATGTTGAGTGAGGGGTCTGCATAGGGATTGCTCGACGTCTTGATTATGTGTCCTGTACGTTTCCTTGGGACATAGCGTGATTTTTTGCATGTGTGAAACGTCGCTTTGCCTGTCGTTTCGTACCTCTGAGTCACGCGATGTTTTTCTTGTGCGGCGCTTCACCTCGCATGCCGATTGTGCTTTCGTGCCCCTGTTTTGACGCTTTTCTTCACGTGCTGTTCGTGCTCCTTCATGACTGAGCGAGGTGTTGCTCAGTTGGTTTTGCATGATATGCCATCTTTTTCTAGTTTTCATGTTTACCAGGGATTTTCATCTAAAGAAAAAACCCTAATCTTCTTTTTGTCTTCTGCTTGCGCCTCTTCCACCCTCATTCTGGAGTATAGTCCCTCACCCTCAAGTGCTTATTGACGGCAATGTCCAGTACGAGTTCGACTCCTCCTCAAGGTGGCATTCACTTCTTTATTTCCTGTGGTGCGTCTTTAGCATGGACATAATGTTGCTTCTTGCTTTGTTATTTTATTTTTTGGGCTAATTCTTCTTCTTACTCTTTTCGATTCTTCTTTACAGTGGAAATCATAGACGTGGACCGTCTGCCTCATGAAGAGGAATTGGGAATTGATTCCCATATTTACATTTCTTTCGTCAGGTGAACTTCTCTTAAGGCCCTTGCACCTTCTCACGAGATAGAGCGGCCTTCGAGGAACACCTATGCCGGAGAAGCCGCCCAGTCCAGCAGTCGTGAAGATGCTGATCTGGGACACTCGTATTTTCAGGGTGGGGCAATGTCCCTTTTTGATGACGTCAGGTGCATTTCCAAGTGTGCTAGGGAAGATGCAGCCTCAGGCCGTGAAGGAAGATTGGTCCAGGGCTTGGATGTTAGGCCCGAGCATGGCCGGAGGACCTCTACGGGTGCAGGGTCAAGAAGTGTTCCCTTGGGAGTAGGGAAGGAGAGGCGAAAGGGAGAAAAGAGAAAAGGAACCGAGGGTCCCCAGTAGGTCCCCTTGGTTTTGAAGAAGAGCACCCATCCAAAGAGGAGGGGTTTGTCCGTTGCGGGTGTGTCGCCGGTTGCTCCTGGTGCCAAACGTGTGAAAGTTTAGGCTTCTGCGGTTTCAACTCCACCTCTCGCGATGTCGACCTTGATTGATGTCGAGACCATGGATGAGATCCCGAGTTTTGACGTGGCACCTCCAACGGCTTCTGCTTCATCCATTTCAGAAACAGGGCGCAGGGCACGATTCAGTTAGGAGATTCCTTCTTCGGCGCAAGCAACGCCATTGGGCCCTAAGATATCTGTTTCAGGGGCGGAGGCTGGAGAGCCCTCACTTGGATGTCACACTGTTCTTCCTGAATCCTTAGCCCTTTGGCACTTGATGTTCCCCTATTTGCTACAGCTGGTTCTTCGACCCCGCCTTCATCTGCATCGAGTTTTAAAGCGCTTGCGTTGAGGCGCATGCTTCGGTCGGGACTTTAAGGGATTAGAGAGTGTGCCCTATATGATCTCAAAGGGGAGATTGAAGCTTTTGAGGCTTGCACAGATGGACCAAAGGTCATATATGATGATGAAGGGACCTTCGACCAGCTGAAGGGATTGCTGCGAAATCTTATGGTTTGGGGAGATGAGGTCTTTTTATGCTAGACTTCGGTGCAGACGGCTCATGAGACGCATCTGGCCTCTATGAGGGCGAGGCTGGCTAATCAGCAGGCGCTCGTGAAGCGCCATGAGAAAAAGGAGTGGTGCTTCTCTCAAAGCTCGCCTTGTGGAGGAAGAGGCAACCATATCTCGTGAGATTCTGAATGTAGAGGATGAGATTGCTTTATTGCAAGTCTGCACGGTTGATTTGAAAGACCGTCGATAGCGGTATCAGGAGGTGATAGCCATGAGGTCTCGAAGACTGGAGCAGCTGAGCTCTTAGGCGAGGGTGGTCCTTGTTTTTTCTGAGGCAGTCACTCAGGATATTTCCCGTGGCAAAGAGCAGACATAGGTTAAGCTGGAAAGTGTGCGGGAGCTACAGGCGAAGATGCGCGAGGCTCTCAACCATTTTTAAGGGTTTTTCATTCCGTTATGCGGGCCTCTTTCGGGGCCAGTCCGAATTGTTGTAACCCTTTGATGCATGAATAAAATGATTCTCTTTTCCTTTTTCTTGTTTTCATGCTTCATCAATTGATGGTTTGCTTTCCCTACTTCTGCTTCAAACTTTATCTTTTGCCTTTCTTGAGCACAATGGCGATGGTCCTCGGGATTTTTTTGACGTTCTGAGCACAATGGCGATGGTCTGGTGCCCTATTGCAGCCACTATCATAGGTCTATAGTGGAGGGTCCTTCTTTGGTGCTGGCACACCACACCCAGGTCACTAGGCTAAAGGCTTTAGTTTTTAGCATGTTCCTGACCTACGGGTGTTTCGTGAACCCGCGAGACCAGACTGTTGCCGGCTCTCACTCCTTATTTGCATGGGCTCATGAAGGTACGTCAAAAATGACATACAACAACTTGCCCCGAATGTTTGGCGACCTAGTGCAGGACTTCCTTCAGCTGAAGGCACACATTGAGGCCTTAATCCAAAAATGGCAAAGGATTACATGTTGGTTACAATGCACTTTGTGAAACTAAAATCTATACATCCATTCAGAATTGGATCCCTTCCCTTTAAGAGTTTGCGTCCAATTCTTCAAGTAAAGACTTGAAAAAGACAGTGGGTGCCTCCTCCTTCAACTCGCCCTTCGACGAAGGCGCCAGGCCAGACAAACCCACGGGTCGGCCTCCCTGTCCTGCAATTTACCATCATACCTAAAAAGGTATGTTGGGATTCAGGGTGGGTGGCCCTCAGTGCCTCATACACAGCCGCGAGCGTCACGACATGGGTCCCGCACAAATAGAGGATCTCTAGAGTAACGCACTCGCCCTCTGTTATGGGTCCATTGTCGCCTCTGCATAGGCAAACATCTTCACAAGGATGCTCAACGCCCGTGCACACCCCAAAGGTCGATGTCAAGCAGTCAGCCTCCACAGCGTGCATCACTCACGGGCCAAGCTCTTCAAAGAAAACGAAGTCTCCACACTGCCTCCACACAAAGGAGCATCTAAAAGGATCTTCGTCACAAAGGGGAAAAGCTTCCCTCATGCTCTCCACCCTAGTCCCCTTTTAAAAGGCTAAGCTCATGAAAGCTTGCTGCTTCTAGAGCACCCCACCCTGCCACCCAGTTGCTCGGCCACGTGTTGCCACAACGGCACCTTGTTGACCATGACATTTAAACCTTCTCATGCCTCACCTACCAGGCATTATTCACGAAGCGTCACGGTCAAATCTCTGGCCACCGCACTACCAACCTGACATATCAACAGATCACTCAAGCGGATATTGCGCCAAGGCCCCGCTACCACATGGCGTTCTCCATTTGACCTCACCCATCATGCAGGCGCCTCGTCAGACGAATGCCGCCTCTACAAACTTGGTCCCCTTGGGGCATGTCTTCACTTTGCCCCCCTTTGGGGCATGTCATCATTGCAACCCCCGTGGGTGCCCTCTTCATTCACCCCCCACGGGTGCCCTCTTCAAGCCATCTCCCCGTTGGTGCCCTCTTAATTCTCCCTCCATGGGTGCTCTCTTCATTCACCCCCCGCGGATGCCCATCTTCAGCCAGCCCCCACGGGGACCCTCTTCATTCACCTGCCACGGGTGCCCTCTTCATTCACCCACCGCGGGTGCCCATCTTCAGCCACCCCTCGAGGGTGCCCTCCTCATTCATCCCCCACGGGTGCCCTATTCATTCACCCCCCATGGGTGCCCTCTTCATTCAACTCCCGCAGGTGCCTCCATCACTTCACCGCTCCACGGGTACTTCCAACATCCCGCCACCGCAGGCACCATCCAACACCTCCCGCGGATACCTCCATCATCAACCCCATGTGGACACAAACCGCCTGGGTCACCAGAAAGCTACTCTTCAGGGAAACTCCCTAAAGGGAAAAAAGATGCCCTGCCTCAGCCCCCAGCTGCTACTATTGACTTGGGGCAGGGCCACACCCTCAAGACTTTCAAGACTCCTTCGTCAAGGTTCACCATATTGGTGGCCTCTTTCTCCCCCACCCCAAAAAAAAAAGAAAAAAAAGAAGAAGAGAGAAGCCGGGCACAATTACAATCATCACGAATAAAAGAAAAGAGCTTTAGGTGGACATAGCCCAAAAAATAAAAGGGGGCTATGGGTAAAATCGCCTAATAAAAAAAAATTGGGGCATGGTGAAAACCCACAAATGGAACCATCTGTAAAAATGACAAGCGAGCATGTCCACGAAGCCATGAGTAAAAGAGTTCGGAGAAAAAATCTGGGCATGGCGAAAACATGCAAAGGGCGTCATGAGTAAAAACGGAAACTGATGGGTGGACGTGACCTTGAAGTCATGGGTAAAAATGCCCCAATAAAGGATATGGTGAAAACCACCCTCATAGCACCATATCCCCTTGGTCCCATTGAAAACCCGCACTGAGCGCTTGGATTGAACCTCCTGCTTCCGGCCTTCGGGCCAAGCCTCCTCACTCCGGCCCCTGTGCCATCCAAAAAACTCCAGCCCCAAAGCCTTCCAAAAAAAAAAACTTCGGCCCCAGAGTCCTTCCAAAAAAAAAACTCTGGCCCCTGTGCCTTCCAGAAAAAACACTGGCCCCATTGCCTTCCAAAAAAACTCTGGCCCCAAAGCCTTTTAAAAAAAAAACTTCAGCCCCAGTGCCTTCAAAAATTCTTCTGCCTCAATGCCACCCTTTTATCCCGGGCATCAGTGCCACCTTATTATTTTCGGCACTGGAGCCTTAGTGCTCTGGTGCCACCCTTTTTTCCTGGGCCTTAGTGCTGCCACAAAAAAAAAAATCCTCTCCTCCTCTTCTCTTTCATCAAGCTCTTGCAGCCAGGATGAAGTCCCTTAAAATTGGACAACCTCATAAGCCATCCCCCTATCAAGCCTGCACAATTGGGAAGCGTTAAGAAACCCCCAGCCAGGCCAGTAGGGTGTAAGCTAACGAGGTACCTTGCCTGCCATTTTTCTCATCAAACTTCAGCATCCAAGGTGAAGTCCCCTAAAATGGGATCGCCTCAGAGGCCATCCTCCTATGAATCCTGGACAATCGGGACGTGCCGAGAAACCCCCTGCCAGGCCAGTAGGGCGTAAGCCAAAGAGGTACCTTGCCTACCTTGTTTTCTCTTGGCATTTTTGTTTGGATAGGGATAATCTCACAAGAAGGGCCCTTTCCAACTGAAATATTAGGACCTCCCTGGCCATAATGAGATAAAGCTCACAAGAAGGCCCCCCCAACTGGTTGTAAAATCGGAAGTTTGAATTGAGAAGTCGTAAGCCCATCGATTGTAGAATATCAGCGTGATCGCCCTAAAAGAAAAACGAATTCTAACGGACCCAGAGAAAGCCCCTCAACAAGGCACCTGACCACTAGAAACCACTTTGGTCGCCCCCTGGTCAAGGGAAAAACTCAGCAAGGTCTACCCCTCGAGGATTGCATTGTGCCGGTGATTAAGAAAAAAAATATGACCGAGAGACAATAAACACGTCTTGGTAAGGGTTTGTCAGAGGAGCTACGACGTTAATTTTTTTTTTAATGTTGCACTTCTCTCTTCTCTTGAAGAACAACATCCGATGGGGTAAGTTGTTGTATGTCATTTTTGATGTACCTCCATGAGCCCATGCAAATAAGGAGAGAGAGCCAGTAGCAGTCTAGTGTCATGGGTTCATGAAACATCAGCCGGACAGGATTGTGCCAAAAAATAAAGCCTCCAGCTTAGTGACCTGAGTGTGGTGCCCTAGCACCAAAGAAGGACCCTCCATTGTATCCCTATGATAGTGGTTGCAACAGGGCACCAGACCATCTCCATTGTGCTCATAATGTCAAAAAAACCCCAAGGACCAAATTGTGGCGAACTCCTTTAGAAGGGTCTATGCTCATGCGGCCTCGCAACTCATGGGTTTTACCATAATAAGATGCGACTTCGTCGCACCAGTCTCGAAAATGGGGTTGTGACAATGTTTTCGGCAGCAACTCCTCCAACCCATGACGCCTTTCTCTGAAATCAGACCAAACTCAAATTTTGAAATGTTCTAGATCACATCAGCCCCGTCATTTTGACCTAAGGCACTCACTGTGGTGTGACCAAGGAACCCTTATTGCTTTGAAGGGGAATGCAGTCGGAGAAACCAGGACAAAAAAAAGGGTTCGACAGGCTCCAGATTCAGTGAAGCATAACTCAAAATCCAGGCCATGGATTGATGTGAGGAAGACTTCAAAAGAACCACCTCGTACAGAGCTACATTTTGGAATCCTCAGCTCAATGAATGCAAGTCCTCAGATCACCAAAGAAGCAAATTCAGTCGGTTGCCGAAATCCCTTTCTCCAGGAACCTTCCAAAATGGCCAAAGACACAAATCTGCATCAAATCAGCCCAAACTTGGTGCAAAAAGACTGAAAAAAATTCCTATCCGACTTGCAAGCAGAGCCGGGAGCTAAAACAATGCATCTTGGAGATGCATCGGCAAACAAAGTTCACAAAACTAGCTGGACTATCACCCTAGGAAAGAAGGCCACCACAACAAGATTGAAGGGCATCAAATGCTCGCAATCGAAAGAAGAACAAAGATATGTTGCTGAAAAAGCCGAACATGTGCTGTAAGTTGCAGGACCAGCTTCCAAGGTCTTCCCAAGGAGGAGCAGCCTGCATGCAAGGATGACCTCGTCATTCGGGCAAAAGATCACAGTTATGGATTTGTTTTCAATTTCTTTAATTGTAATTAAGCTTGTCTTTTGATCGTTCACCCCTACTTTGTGAATCCTCTATATAAGCAAGTTAGCTCATTTGTAAAAAAAGGTTGAGAAAATTGCTCCAAAAGGTCCCCTTTTTGAAAGCTCTAATACCCCAAAGGCTGTGAAGAATCGAGGCTAGTTTATTCTTGTCTTGTCTTATTCTGTGAGCCCTTAGCCCATTCGGGAGAGAAGAGAGGAAGAGAGAGATAACTTTGAGAAGGAGGGTACTCTTGAGTGCGCGGTCCTGCGGACACCCCGGTGGCTCGGGTCATCCCATTTCTTACCAATCGAGTCACTCCTTCTATCTCTCCCACTCTCTCTCTTCCTCCCACTTTTGCGCATGTGACCCTATCCATGCAGAAGGCCCTGCTCGTCTGCGACCCCATGGACGTGTGCTAACCTGCGGGCCATTGCCCTTGACTTTTACCCACGCCCCCTTTAGTGGCCAACAGACCCTTTCGAAAGGGCATCCAGGGAGGTGGGACATCAAGATCCTATCCTAATAGAACGGAGAGAGTGAAAGGAGAGAGCGATTGAGAACCTGAGGAGGGCTCCCGTCCAAGATGTGCTGACGAGCAGTCGGAGGGCTTCGTGATTGCTTTAACAGGGCCATCTGCTCGACCACATCCCCGAACCCCCAAGCGGCGTAAGAGCGATCCGCGCTCTAGTCCCAAAAATCTCTCTCACTGTTGGCCTCCTATCAGCAAGTAAGAGGGTCGGCACGTCCACCGCGTGCTAGTTACCAGGAACCTACCGACATCAACAGGAGCAATAGTTGGCGTGATTGACTAGTTCCGCATGTTCTGATCGTCTGACGGTAGGAAGGACCACCATATCTTGTTCGATCAGCATCTTCAAGAGAGTTGGCACCCATGCCTTGTTGAAGCTATATTGCTGGTTCAGTTTCTGCTCAAACTCTTCTGTTCGATAGTCGCTTTGTAGTGGAGGTACTCAATTATAATTTTGATTTTGAGGCGGTTGTTGCTACAACTCCCCTTGATTCTTGGGTGGTAGCCCACGAGAGATGTCTAATGTTGGCAACGGAGCAACATTAGTCACAGGTTTAGGATGGATAGAGGTGGTCGTGATCGCTGCGTTGATTAGATTCTTTTGTTGGCCAATGTGGGGATTAGTCATGTTGTTACGAGCTTGAACCCCTCCCCCCTCTCGAGGTTTGGGCTAGATTTCTTCAATGATGCCTTAGCAACCTTTCAATTTTAGCTGCCTTCGTAATCATGTCAGAGAAAGTGGTGGGGTTGTACGCTTCAACATGTAAGGAAATTTCTTTCTTCGTATTCGTTTTACATGTTTGTACGCCCTCAATCTCGCTCATGGGGTTTTTCTGACACCTGACAAGATCTCTCCATCTCTGGATGTACTCACCCACTGACTCATCCGCATCTTGAGTCATTGTGAGGAGCTCTATGGTTTGGACATTTAGTTCTATTTCGTAGAAGCATTTATTGAACAACTGTTCCATCTCCCGCCAAGAGTGGATTGAGTTTTGTTACAGGCATGCGTACCACTTGATAGGGGGCCCAATCAGAGTTTCTACAAACTTCTAGAGCAGCAGTCTGGGGTCCGAAGCCGATTCCTGGCAAGCAGACTTGAAATGGGTCACATGCTGCTGGGGCAAGCCCGTGCCATCAAAGACTGGTAATCTCCCTTTTGGTACCAGATAAGAAAGGGGATTTGATCAATAAACAGTGGATAAGGCTTTTGGTATGAAACACTTTATTGTATTCATGATGCTTGCAAGTCTTGGATGCTTTTATTGATCATCCGCTGGACGTCCTCTTGCTTGAACATCGATGGCATAGCTTGGGAGGCTACGTTGAGCTGATCCTAGAAGGATTTGGAGGCCTCGAGGTTTGAGCCATAGGGGGAGGTTGAGGTCTTTCTTCCTCGGGAGCTTGCCTCTAGGTGAGAAGATGTCACAAGCCGATCGTCTTCAAGCCCTTTGAGCCTGTCCATGATGCTGTTCAGTATGCTCTCGAAGCGAGCCATTGGGTTTTCAAGATCTTCCTCATCATGGGTTACCACCATTACCTCGACTTGCTCGTCAGAGTCAGATATTTCTGCAGAAGGAGGGATCTTAGTCCCCTTCACACCTAGATCTGGTACTCCAAGCAACAAGGGATGAGTTTGCCCCGTTTATGCTTGGAATTGCCTTATGGTGTGTGTGATCACCGATTACGGACAGCCTTGGGGCCGGATTGTTGTCAGGCCTGATGTTCAAAGGCCTTGCGGCATCGTTTGACTTGGATGGGCACAAGATGGCCTTGAGGCCATATCTTGTTGTTTGAATGTATTTTTCAGCACCTCGGTCCCTGATAGGAAGCAAGTTAATAAAAGCCTACAAAACAGTGGAAATTCTCGACAATCACAGAATTGCCCCAGAATTGGTCAAGATTGTCATCAGTACTTCAAAAGACCACCTGTCAAGTGTCATCAAAATCAGACACATCCAAGGCAGTGAACAGAAAGAAACAATTTCAGTTAAATTGGTCTCTAGCACCCTGAAATGGATCCTGTAACTAGAGCCATACTTTTGGTTAATCAAACAGCTGTAGGACCACCACCATTAGATCCGACAAGGTCGGAAACATTTATGGGTCAGGTTTCGGCTTAATCAGGCACTCCAAGACAAAGTTATGGGTAAAATACTGAAAAGGGATAGGCCGCACACTATTCCCATGTGGCCACCCTGCATTAAAAACCCATTAAAGGTGGTTGTTTTCACAGTCATGGGTAGTCACTTTCAGGGACTATATGTCACTCGTTCCAAGTCAGATCGCTCCCCAATTTGGTGATCGTGTTCGTCTCATCAAGACGAACAATTCAATATGTCGTATGCCCCGTGATGACGCTCGAGCCGAGAGAAAAACTAAATGAAAGTCGCTGATCCATGAATGAAGTTGCAGAAAATTCAACAGTAGCATGCCTCGTTCGAGCAGCCAGATCAAGACGCTCATATACCCAATCGGCACGAAACTAATTGCATTAGGTATGTGAGGTCCGAGGCTATCTCTGGTCCAAAGCTCGCGTGCGATGAACAATTGAATTTCACACACGAAGGCGTCAAAGCTGCTGTAAATTCCGGTCGCCAGATTTCAAGATTCCTGTAAAAAACTAAAGACGACAAAATCTACATCCGGATATGAAATCCAGCTACGTTTGTTGCAACGTGATCGTGACGGCATGCTCAGTGTGATTCAATGAAGAAATCACGAAGAGACATCAAGGAACGAGAACACAATCTATTCGAAGTTTTCAAAATTCATCCAAGATTCAAGTCTCATGATCATGGCTCAAAAACATGGTTCATGGCTTGAAGTTGGTATCAAAATGATCGACATGCGAAGCCCTACAAGAAAACAGTAATCTTTCGTTGAAATGGGCATTAGAACGACCTCGGGTCAGCCACAAAAGATCATGCGAGTTCTTTTGAAGCAGCAGAGACTCTTTTGGAATTCCACACATTGTTAGGCAGGGGCAAAACAATCCTTTAGCACTTATTTTTAGAATTTCTTTAAATTCAATTAAATTGTAATTATCTTAAATTCTAGGTAGTTTTTAGATGTACACCCATGTTTTAGTCCAATTCTATATAAACAGGCACTAGCTCATTGTATAAAGGACATATTCATTCTTCTTGGATCAATCAATAAAATTCTAATTTTTGCTTGAGTTTGTGAGTATGTCTTGGAGAGAGAGAGAGGAGAGAGAAGAAAAGGGTGCCATTTGGGTAGGTAACTTTCTCTCTCCTTCGCTCCTTCTCTTTTCTTTCTTTCTTTCTCTCTCCTCCCCTCCTCTCTCTTTCTCTCCTTCTCTCTCCTCCCCCTTTCTCTCTCCTCCCCTCTTTCTCTCTCCTCTCTTCTCGTCTCTAACTCTTTCACTCTCTTCTTTTCATCTTTATCTCTCTCTCCTCATCTCATCTATATCTCTCGCTTCTCCTTTCTTTTCATCTCTATCTCCATTCGACCTCTTCTAATGCAAATGATGACGCTTAGCGCCGGTTGATTCTCTCTTTCTTCCGTCACAGCCGGTGAAGCCTAGTGCCGATTGGTTTTCTCTTTTTTGTCACAGCCAGTGAAGCCTAGCACTGGTTGATTTTCTCTCTCCTCTTTTGTCAGTCGATGAAACCTAGCGTCGACTGATTTTCTCTCCCTTCTTTTGTCAGTCGACGAAGCCTAACATCGATTGATTTTCTCTCTCCTCTTCTGTCAGTCGGTGAATCTTAGCACCGATTGGTTTTCTCTCTTCTCTGTTAGTCGGTGAAGCCTAGCGCTGACTAGTTTTCTTTCTCTTCTTTTGTTAGTCGATGAAGCCGAACACAGACTAGTTTTCTCAATCTTCTTTTGTCAGTCGGTAAAGCCTAATGCTGACTGGTTTCTCTCACTTCTTTTGTCAGTTGGTGAAGCCTAGCGTCGATTGGTTTTTTCTTTCTTCTGTCACAACCAGTGAAGACTAGAGTCGGTTCATTTTCTCTCTCCTCAGTGTCAGTCGGTGAAGCTTAGCACTGACTGGTTTTCTCTCCTTTCTTTTGTCAGTCGGTGAACCTTAAAACTGATTGGTTTTCTCTCTCCTCTTCTATCAGTCGGTGAAGCCTAACGTCGATTGGTTCTCCCTCTCTTCTTCTGTCAGTCGGTGACGCCTAATGCTGACTGATTTTCTCTCTCTTCTTCTGTTAGTCGGTGACGCCTAGCACAGACTGGTTTTCTCTGTCTTCTTCTGTCAGCCGATGAAGTCTAGCACCGACTGGTTTTCTCTCTTTTATTTTTTCAATCGATGAAGCCTAGTGTCGATTGGTTTTCTCTCTCTTCTTCTGTCAGTTGATGAAGCCTAATGTCGACTAATTTTCTCTCTCTTCTCTTGTCAGTCGATGAAGACTGACTGAATTTCTCTCTCCTCTTCTATCATAGTCGACAAAGCTTAACGCTGACCGTGTCTCCTCTCTTTTCTGCTCTGTACAACACAGCTGGTAAATCATAGTGCCCACTGCATTTTCTTTATCTTCCGTCTAACACAGTCAGCTTAGCACCGACTGCGTGTTACTCCCCTCTCCCTTCTTTATCCTCTCATCTTTCATATCCTTCTCTTCCTTTCTTCTCCCTCCTTCCTTCTTTCCCTTCTTCTCTTCGTATTCTGTCCTCACAACCTTAATTCTGCTACTCCTTCGTTCGACTAAGAGGGACTGAGGTTAACCTCTCATAATAGTCCTCTCATAAATGCGCTTTTGGCGTGTGCTCCAAAAATTTATTGGGGTTTATCGTCAGACATCGAGGGCTTGAAGTTGAGCCAGTCAAGATCAAGAATTGCCATCACCGACTACACTTCGAGAACTGCGCTCTCTTCAAGGGCAGCTGACATACATTCACAGGTTCATCTTGAACCTCTCAGGTCGCTGTAAACCCTTTACATACTTGCTAAAGAAAGATACCCCATTCATCTGGGATGAAGCATGTCAGGCAGCCCTTGATGACATCAAGAATTATTTACTCAATCCTCTAGTGCTCTCTACACCACTATTGGGAAAACCCCTCATTTTATACATGACTGCTTTGGACGAGTCACTCAGAGCATTGTTAGCACAAAACAATGAAGAGGGAAAAGAGACTGCGTTGTATTACCTCAGCCGCAGGATGCAAGGGGCCAAGAAGAATTATCCCCCAATAGAAAAGACGTGTCTGGCCTTGATCTTCATAGTACAAAACCTCCGCCATTACTTGCTCGGTTATGAAGTGAAACTTATATCAAAAGCTGATCCTATAAAGTTTCTCATGACATGCCCATGCTTGTCAGGATGCCTTGCTAAATGGGCATTATTGTTGATGGAATTCGACATCACGTATGTCCCGCAGAAGGCTATCAAGGGTCAGGCCTTGGCTGATTTTCTAGCAGCGCACCCCGTACCGGTAGAATCTCCTCTATCATGTGACCTCCCTGATGAAGAAGTATTCTCTGCTGACCTTGTCTTGTGTGGGAATTTTACTTCGATGACGCATTCCAATCGGATCGAGGAGGCACCGGAGTAGTATTCTTGATGCCGAGAGGAGGAATATTGCCACTTTCTTTCTCTCTCGCTCAAGCCGGTTCTCATAATGAGGTAGAATATTAGTCCCTTATAATCGGATTGGAGATAGCTACTTGGAGCAGCTCAAGATCTATGGTGACTCTGAGTTGGTTATCCGATAGCTCAAAGTAATTTATGATGTGAGAAAAGACACTCTCAAGCCTTATCACGATACTGTAAAATTGTATATGGCTCAGTTTGAGGACATATCCCTGAGTCACATCCCCAGGAGCCTAAACTCATAGGTTGACGCACTTGCGAAGCTCAATGCTATAATTCAATTATCCTCATCAGGGCCCACGCTTGTTTGGGTGGCAAAATGGACATACATTGAACTAAGAACCACGGTCGATGCAGTTGAAGAGAGAAATATCTTCTTCAAGTGCCCTCCTTATCCATTTGGAGCACTTTTATCAGCCAAAGAAGTAATCAAGACTGAACAAGCAATAACACAAAGGCAATAAGCTAAATGTCGGAATCAAGAATAAGAATTCTTTGACACAATGTGTGTAGAAATTGAGCAGGTAGAAGATTGGAGAGAGCCCATCCCCAGTTTTCTAAAACATGGCAGGCTCTAGGAAGAATGTACCGAACGCAACAGCATACGTCAAATGTCTACCAAGTATACCCTCCTTGAAGGAGATGCTCTCTTCAGATGGTCATTTGACGACATTCTTCTTAGATGCATCGATATCCAAGAAGCAAATAAGGTGTTAGAAGAAGTCCACTCAAGCATTTGTGGACTACACTAGTCCAGTCCTAAGCATTATGAATGAATACGTAGGTTGGGATTCTATTGGGCTTCCATGATTGTCGATTCTTTAAGTTATGCTAAAAAGTGCCTAGTATGCCAAATACACTCCAACTTGGTTCACCAGCCTTCAGAGCCTTTACACCCTACGGTTGCATCATGGCCCTTCTCACAATGGGGTATGGACATCGTAGGGCATATTGACCCTCCTTCCAAATTGGGCCATGTATTTATCCTAGCTGTAACAGATTATTTCTCTAAGTGGGCTGAAGCCGTCCCCCTTAAGCAGATTCCTAGGACAGCGGTGGCCTACTTCGTGCGACATCACATCATATATCGCTTCAGAATGCCCGACCAGATTATATCCGACAATGGTCCTCAATTTAGGAGTCATCACATCGATCGCTTAGTTTACCAATTCAGTTTCGAATGGAGGTACTCGACTATGTACCACCCTCGGGAGAGTGAATTAGCTGAGGCCTTCAATAAGACTATGTGCAACATTTTAAGAAAGTCAGTATAAAAAACAAGGAAGAACTGACATGAGAAGCTTCCTGAAGCCCTATGGGCTTATTGCACTACTATGTGAAATGCTACTGATTCCACTCCTTATTCTCTGATCTATGGGGGTGAAGCAGTTTTGCTTCTCAAAATAAAAATCGCTTGATTACGAGTCACTATTCACCAAGGAATAACCGAAGATGAGAGAGTTAAGCTCTGGTATCAAGAATTGGACGCACTCGATGGAAAGAGATTAGAGGCTCAACAGAGCCTTGAACTCAACCAAGGGAGAATGAAAAGGGCTTTTGACAAGTATGTCAAAGTCCGCTCATTCACCCGTGGTGATCTAGTCCTAACTGTCAAGAGGCTTATTATTATGCACGATCGGTATAAAGGGAAGTTTGAGCCTAAGTGGGAAGGTCCCTTTATAGTAAAAAAGGCCTCACCCAACGGAGCCTATATACTGACACATCCTGAAGGAGGGGAAATAATGGCCCCTATCAATGGACGATACTTAAAGAAGTACTACTCATAATGCATATTCAAAAGAAAGGGACTCAACGTGAAAATAAGCAAGATAGTACAAACAAACTTGAACTCTTTTATTGCAGTAAAAATGAGTTACAAGTTACAAGAAGCCCATTATTAGGGGGGTTACAAGTCTCTTGCATCCGAGGATGAGAGGACAGTTATAAAACAAAATTTGTACTTTCGTTCTGGCATCTGAGGATAAGAGGACGGTTATAAGCCAAAACAAATGCACGCCCCATTAGAAAGAGGCAAACCCACCAAAGAAAGGCCCTCCTCATGAAGAAGAAACTAAACCACTTGGAGAGTTAGCTTTAATTCATCTGACGAGTAAGAGGATGATTACATGCCAGTAGACAAAGCAGAGCCACTCCAAGAAGTTAACCTCAGTCCATCCGACGTGTTTGTCAAACATACAAGCCAGATATTTCATCTGATGTGTATATCAAACAGACGACGTAGGATTCATTCGACGTGTATATCAGACACACAAAGTGAGCTGCCCTGACAAGGAACTAGCCTATGACGGAAAGCATACCCTATTCATAGTGGGTGCCCTTCCACAGAACAACATGGACCTCACTGTGATCCTGGAGGATTTGGCTTTCAATAGGTACCACAAGTCACTCCCTATCATCATTCACCACTTTTTGCTAGCCCATGAACATCCTGCACATAACTTACTGCCACAAGAGAGCATCACTCTCCGCATCATGATAAACCACACATGCTGATGAGCGTTGACTGAAGCCCACACCGGCTGTGGCCTCCAAAGGCCAACGTCGGTTGTGCTTATAACTCCCATTGTCAGTTGCCTTTCTTGAGGATCAACGCCAGTTGCCCTAGCACCGGCTGCACTTCTGTTAGCGTAACCCTGTCACGACTGTTTGCTTCGTGAGAATCCTCGTTTTCAAAGTCTAAGTTTTCGCACATCCTTAACGGTCGCACGATATTCGGAGGTAGCCGTACACCTTCCCTACCATGGTTCACCTCCTCCAACCATACACCTTCCACGACGGTCTGCCACTCGTGACCGTTCCTCTCATGTCGGGACTTCTTCTAACGGCCGGAAACCCAAAACATTTCCTGCCCACATTTTTCACTTGACGTCACCAAAACCTCATCAAAAACTTCTACAAACTTCCCCCAAGTTCTTGGGAACCTCTACAAACACCATTAACAATGTCGAAAAGTTACCACGACCCCAAGAAAACCCCTCAAAACTCCCTAGAAAACTCCCAAGACGTGCGAAAATGCTCACTGCCCCACTTCTCACCTCTTCTACCCTAAAAAAAAAAAAAGCAAAACCAAGGCTGGAGCTCTTCCCTCCACCGAAAAGTTCTCTGTGCTAAAAAAAAAACTCTCTCTGCAACTTCACCAACTTCTTGGCGAAGCCTGCTCTCCGAAGGTCTTCCCTGCAAAAACCTTTGCCGGAGTCCCACCGCTGGTCGAAACTTCAATCAAGAACCCTCTGCTCACTGTTACGAAAATTTTTGCTTAAGTTTTTTGTACCCTTGGTGAAAAAGTGAGGGAAAACAAGATTTTACCCCCTTATATAGACCACACTACCCTCAAATGCCCCTCACAAATTGGGAATTCCAGTCGCGTCCAAGGGAAGCCAAGCGATGATGAGCCGGGTCGGGCTTTGACTCGAGGCCTAAGGCGACTCTCATCGAATTCATTCCCAGTGCCGGGTGAATTTCAAACAACACTAAAGCCAGTTGACACAGTGCCCGGTGAATTTCAAGCAAACCTGAGCCCAATTGACATAGCACCGGGTGAATTTCAAACAGCCCTAGTGCCAGTTGACGTAGCACCAAGTGAATTTCAAATAACCCTAATACCGGTTGATTTTGCATTAGGTGTGTTTCCAAACGACCCTAGCATCGGTTAGCTTAGTGCTAGTTGTTTTTAAACAATATCATGGGTCATGCACAACGCCAGCTGAGTCCTTAACAACTTTGTGCCGATTGGGTCTTTGAGAACTCAGCGCTCGTTGAATACTCACAGGAAACCACTAGCGCTGCACCTGGCACCCACCGTATTTACAACATTCTATTGTCACCTACTCCAGGTTGATGTCTTGTACGTCCTACCTCTTATTCTTAGTGGGGTTGCACCCAAGTCATGACCTGTCATCCCCAATGATGTTGCACCAAGGCCATTGCACCCAAACTATAGCCTATCATCCCTAATGGAGTCAGGAGCTATCCCTTATCCCCATAGGAGTCACACCCATATTGCAGCCCATTATCCCCAGTGAAGTTAGAGTCATTACTACCTCTTCAATTCTCTGTGGGTCTGTTTCACACCAAGCTATCTTATCCCTAGGAAGTCGGGTTACCTATTCTCCATAGAGTCTCAGCTTTCACCGCAATACGTTTAACCCCCACTAAGCGTTAGTGAGGTCCGCTTTTGTTGGCCATCCTTCATCAGGACACCATTTCCATCTGAGTTTTCAGTTTGTGAATGGTCCTAACCATTTTATCCCAAGGGAATCAGATTGCCATCCGCAGATCTATTCCCCATGGAGCCTCACCTACATGGCGGCACAACCTCGGTCTGTGCTGCACAACCCTAAACTGCTCGGCTTTGGTCCAAACTATATGACCTTAAATTGTAGCAGAGGTCTAGTTGCACGACCTTAAACTGCACGATCCTAGTTCTATGACTTAAAACTACATAACCGCGGTTCTAGTTGTAAGACTTAAAACTGCATAGCCTCGGTCCGTACTACATGACCCTAAATTGCACAGTCTCGGTCCGTGCTGTACGACCCTCAACTGCCTGGCTTTGGTCCAAACTATATGACCTTAAACTGTAGCAGGGGTCTAGTTGCACGGCCTTTAACTACACGGTCCTAGTTGTATGACTTAAAACTGCATAACCACGGTCCTAATTTATGACTTAAAACTGCATAGCCTCAGTCCGTTCTGCGTGACCCTAAACTGCACAGCCTCGATCCGTGCTGCACGACCCTAAACTCCCCTGCTTTGGTCCGAACTATATGACCTTAAACTGTAGCGGAGGTCTAGTTGCATGACCTTAAATTGCATGGTCCTAGTCGTATGACTTAAAACTGCATAACCACGGTCCAAGCTACATGACTTTAAACTATGGTACACCTCTTAGCCGCATGACGTTAAAAGGCTCATCACCATTGTCTGAACTATATGACCTTAAACTATAGCGGAGGTCTAGTTGCACGAACTTAAACTTTACGGTCCTAGTTGTATGACTTTAAACTGCATAACCACGGTCCAGCTGTATCTCCTTAAACCATAGTGCATGTCTTGAGCGCATGACAATAAACTGCTTTGCATAGGTCTAGGAGGCATGACCATAAACTCGCCCCCACATACGTGCACATGCCTTTTATGTGTACTTTCATGCATGCCTTCCCTAACCTAGCTGTTAATGTGAACGCGCCACCTTTATTACCTCCCCATTGTGTCCATTCACTTCATTACCACACCTCATTCTCTAGTTAGTCTCACCCGCGCTCACAAAATGACGAACCATCCCACCATCCATTCTCGTTGTAAGTTAGTGGGTCACCATCATTCACTTTCATTTCATACATCATAGGTAGCCTCATGCTATTTCCTCAAGTGAGTCAAACCACTACCATACTCACTCCATGGCCTCCACAGACTGCCATTCATCACCACCACGATCTAGCTGTATGACCTTAAATCCTAATGCACCTCCAGGCCGTATGACGTTAAACTGTTTCGTGCAGGTCCCAAAGGCATGACCTTAAACATGCCTTCACAAAAAAATGATGATAAGATAACGGGCATGGTGTATACCTTAACAAGGGAACGCTATGAGTAAAAATGATGGACGGGCATGGTCACAAAACCATGCGTAAAAGAGTTCCGTGAATAAAAAAAAAAAAACCGAGCACAATGATAACCTAAAAGGG
The DNA here is from genome assembly GCF_054954075.1 of Amborella trichopoda. Taxonomy (NCBI): domain Eukaryota; kingdom Viridiplantae; phylum Streptophyta; class Magnoliopsida; order Amborellales; family Amborellaceae; genus Amborella; species Amborella trichopoda. The sequence goes on along the minus strand of NC_142343.1, from coordinate 18,670,931 downwards.
CATCGTGAGTAAAAATTGATGAAAAGGGTGGACATAACTGAAAGGTTATGGGTAAAAGATCCCCAAAATAAAAAGAAGTTGGTGGAAACCTTCTCTACGGCACTGCTTCTCAAGTTCAAGTAAAAATTCGCGCAGGACACTTGGATCAATAAACAGATTGATGCCGCACTCATGCAACTTTAGCCCTCACTCAAAAGAAGAAAATCCCTAGTGTCACAAATGTCAGGACTCCAAAAATATGAGCTTCAAGGAAAGGATTTCAACAGCCTGAGTCTAATTGCAAAAGGACTCCATAGACAGAAGACTCACAAAGATGGCAAGATAAGTCTCATGAGGAAGAACATTATTCCCACGAGGTCACAAACATACTCTAGAAATAAATACTCCAAAGGCAAGAAACTGACAAAGCTAGGGGAGAACCTGCCAGAGACATCAGCTCGCCTAGCCGGCATGATCAAACCTTCGAGAACGGCTAATAGAACCTGCCCTCTACTGGACTCGGTAGACGAGACCCATAGTGGTACTCTGAATGTCAAAAGAAAACCTGGTGTAGTAGCAAACAGTGCATACCAAAGCAAACCAATGAACTCAAACCAAATGGGAACAATGCCCTTTTTCATGGCACTTAATTGCCAAACGGGGTTGATTCTGACTGATGAGGTCTGTATAAAATCCTCAGCTTCAGAATCACCAATAGTTCTCACAAGGGAGAGGACTACGACAAGATTCCTAAAAAATGTATCTTCTTCCCGTAAAGTCTCCACAGACGGACCTGCGAACAATGCATCCCTACGTTTGAGCAGCCTAATTACACCATTACATGAATCTCCTCAGCGTTCACGTGGTCTTGTGGCTAGGAAGAAAAAAATAAAAAGCTGAAGGAAATTTTCTAAATGATTGTCCTTCTCGCTTCTCTTGAAGCACAACATTCGGCGAGGCAAGCTGTTTGAACATATTTTTCAGCACTTTGGTCCCTAGTAGGAAGCAGGTCAATAAAAGCCTACAAAACAGTGGAAATTCCTAACATTCTCAAAATTGCCCCAAAATTGATCAGGACCATCATCAGCACATTAAAAGATCACTTGTTGAGTTTCATCGCAATCAGACATGTCTAAGGCAGTGAACACATAGAAACAATTTTAGCAAAATTGGTCTCTAGCACCCTGAAATGGACCTTGTAACTAGAGCCATACTTTTCATGTGTCAAACAGCTATGGGACCACCACCATTAAATCCGACATGGTTGAAAATCCCTATAGATCATGTTTCGGCTTAATCAGGTACTCCAAGACAAAGTTATGGGTAAAATACCAAAAAGGGGTAGGCCTCACACTATTCCCGTGTGGCCACCCTGCACTAAAACACCATTAAAGGTATTTTTTTTTACAGTCATAGGAAGTCACTTTTGGGGCCTATATCTCGCTCGTTCCAAGTCAAATCACTCCCAAATTTGGTGAGCGTGTTCGTCTCTTCAAGACGAACAATTCGATATGTAGTGCGCCATGTGACGACGCCCGAGCAGAGAGAAAAACTAAATAAAAGTCGCTGATCCATGAAGGAAGATGCAGAAAATTCAGCAGCAGCACACCTCATTTGAGCAGCCAGATCACGACACTCGTATGCCTGATCGGAATGAAACCAATTGCACTAGGTGCATGAGGTCCGAGGCTATCTTTGGTTCGAACCTCACGTATGACGGAACGGTTGGATTTCACACTAGAAGGTGTCAAAGCTTCTATAAATTTTGGCCGCTGGATTTTAAGATTTCGGCCACAAACTCAAGACGACAAAATCTTCATCCGGACACAAAATTAAGCTACGTTCGCTGCAACATGATAGTGACGGCATGCTCAGTGTGAATCAATGAAGAAATCATGAAGAAACATCAAGGAATGATCGCACAATCGATACAAAGTTTTCAAGATTCATCCAAAATTTAGTCTCATGACCACTGCTCAAAAACATGATTCATGGCTCGAAGTTGGTATCAAAATGATCGTCATACTGAGCTCTACAAGAAAACAATAATCTTTCGTTCAAACGGGCATCAAAACGACCTCGGGTCAGCCACGAAAGATAAAGATCACACAAATTCTCAAGCAGCAGCAGGGACGGTTCTTGAATTTCACTCATTGTTAGGCAGGGGCAAAACAGTCTTATTGTACCCATTTTTAGAATTTCTTTAAATTCAATTAAATTGTAATTATCTTTAATTCTAGGTAGTTTTTGAGCGTACACTCGTGTTTTAGCCCAATTTTATATAACCAGGAACTACCTAAATGTACAAAAGACAGATTGATTCTTCTTAGATCAATCAGTAAAATTCTGATTTTTGCTTGAGTTTATGGGTACATCTTGGAGAGAGAGAGAGGAGAGAGAAGAAAAAGGTTGGTATCCTTCGAGCAGGTAACTTTCTCTCTCCTCCCCTCTTTCTCTCCTCCTCACTTTCTCTCTCCTCCCTTCTTTCTCTCTCCTCCCCTCTTTCTCTCCTCACCTATTTCTCTCTTCTCCCCTCTTTCTCTCTCCTCCTCTCCTTCTCTCTCCTCTCCTCTTTTTATCCTCCCTTCTTTCTCTCTCCTCTCTTCTCGTCTCTATCTCTTTCTCCCTCTTCTTTTCATCTCTATCTCTCTCTCATCTTCTCATCTTTATCTCTCTCTCTTCTCCTCTCTTCTCATCTCTATCTCCATCCATCCTCTTCTAATGCAACCAATGAAGCTTAGTGCCGGTTGATTCTCTCTTTCTTTTGTCATAGCCGGTGAAGCCTAGCACTAGTTGGTTTTCTCTTTCTTCTATCACAATCGTTGAAGCCTAACACCAATTAGTTTTCTCTCTCCTCTTCTGTCAATCGGTGAGACATAGCAACGATTGGTTTTCTCTCCCTTCTTTTGTTAGTCGACGAAGCCAAACATCAATTAATTTTCTCTCTCATCTTTTGTCAGTCGGTGAAGCTTAGTGCCGATTGATTTTCTCTCTCTTCTTCTGTCAGTCGATAAAGCCTAGTGTCGACTGATTTTTTCTCTCTTTTTCTTGCAGTCGATGAAGCCTAGCATCGACTAGTTTTTTCTCTCTTCTTTTGTCAGTCGGTGAAGCCCAACACTGACTTATTTTCTCTCTCTTCTTTTGTCAATCAGCGAAGCCTAGCGTCGATTGGTTTTCTCTTTTTTTTGTCACAGCGGGTAAAGCCTAAGATCAGTTTGTTTTCTCTCTCCTCTTTTGTCAGTCGGTGAAGTATAGTGCCGCCTGGTTTTCTCTCCCTTTTTCTATCAATCGATGAAGCCTAATGATGATTTATTTTCTCTCTCCTCTTTTATCAGTTGATGAAGCCTAATGTCGATTGGTTTTCTCTCTCTTCTTTTATCAATCGATGAAGCTTAGAACCGACTAATTTTCTCTCTCTTCTTTTACCAAACGATGAAGCCTAGCATCGACTGGTTTTCTCTCTCTTTTTTTGTCAATTGGTGAGCCTAGTGCCGACTGATTTTCTCTCTCTTCTTTTGTCAGTCGGTGAAGCCTAGCACTGATTGAATCTCTCTCTCCTCTTCTATCACAGTCAGTGAAGCTTAGAGCCGACTGCATCTCCTCTCTTTTCTCCTCTTTACAACACAGTCGGTAAAGCCTAGCACCAACTGCATTTTCTCTCTATTCCTTCTAACATAGTTGGCAATGCTTAGCACCGACTGCGCCTTACTCCCCTTTCCCTCCTTTATCCTCTCATCTTTCATATCCTTCTCTTTCTTTCTTCTCCCTCCTTCCTTCTTTCCCTTCTTCTCTTCTTATTCTTTCCTCATAGGCTTAATTATGCTACTCCTTCATTCGACTGAGAGGGACTGAGGTTAGCTTCTCATGATATTCTTGTCGTCTAGCCGTAATGTTGTTGTGTTAGAATTACTTGGCCCACTTTATTGCCACAACAGACTGACCATCGCTCCTAGCTAATCGGTATTGGTAATGACATCTAGTAGTAATCCTGTGAGGCGATCTTAGTTACCGAGCCCATTTTGCTACCACATCAGGCCAATTATCCACCAACCTAGTCATTGCTCTGATCCTTTTGCTTAGTCAAATTCTTCTCTCCCCCATCTTTCTTCTCTCCTTCTTTTTGAATGTGCATGCTTGGGTACGTTCATCAAAGATGAAAAGGGTGAGGTCTAAGCCACCTGTCTTATAACCTTTGCCATATATGTTTGTGATTGCAGAAAATAAGAAGAATACAAGCTAAGGGAGGCGATTTCGAACCAGTTTTATTACTTGGGGGCATTCTTCGTGATCTAAGAGGTTGCCCCAAGCGAGTCAGCTCGAGTAAGTCCCGAACCCACCTTTAAATTCCTCTGTCACTGATTAGTAACACCTGCCCACGTTCTCAAATGAGGTTCCCGAGAGAGCGAACTCAAAAACATTCTGGGTCTTCCCTTGAAACCTGAGACACATGCCACCTGATCCCCAAAGGGTTCGGAGGGCGAGATCGAGGCACCTAACCACTTGTTTATTGGCTCTTAATGGCCTTGGGGCTGCGGATAGGGTGCAGTGGGTTCACCCTCTTGTATTTCAATGACATTACAATGAAGGTCGCTTGTCTTAGCTCCTCCGTGTCTTGTAATGGGTGCAACCGATTTTGTTTTGGTAGGTCTTCTGAGATAGAAGACTCTACTTTTTGTCCCTGGAGCGGCACCTCCATGCCCCTTGCTTGTTTAAACCGCAAGCTCCTGTAGTTCTTCCCCAAAAATAGAAAACGACTCCAGTTTCCTTCCTAACTGGCTCAATTGACAGAGGCACGGGCAAAGTTGATCAACTCGATCAAAGTATGTCGCTCAGGAAGAAGGGAGCTCGCAGTATGCCTTGGGGGCTTAGATCTGTCTGAAGGAGGGGGGGCTGACTGGTCGTCGCCTAGAGTGTCCTCTTGTCTTGGGCCCTGCCATGGGGGCTAGCTCACGTGTGCAAGGAAGGAGGAGTGGATAGGTTGGTGCTCGAAGGAAACTTCTTTGAGTACCATGTAGGAAGCAGCTTTGGGGCAGTCGGGGGTGCGGTGGACACTCTTTTTCCCTTCTAGCTGATAGCATCCTTGGATTTGCATGGGTGTGCATGATCTGCAGCTGTGTTTGAGGTGGTTCTAGGCCCAACCCCTTGTGAAGCAGGAGGCTAAGTATTTGTAATACTCGCTCGTTTAGTTTGAGAGACCGTAGAGCCTCCAACATGCATGTGCACTTGTTTTCGAGACATTCAATCATCACGAAAGTCATGTTCTCGTGTGGTTACAGCCTTTGGGCTGCCCCGATATCACAATCCCGCCCACGACCACCATACCTTACACGGTGATGGGCCATCGAGCGCTGGTTCGTGATTTCAAGCAACGTTTGTCACTCAGGTAGGAGTGGACTCAATGCCTTTATATTCGAAAATCGAGCAAACCATGGAAGAGAGATAAAGCGACAAGCTTATCTAGCAAAAGAGTAAGGAAAAACTCCGCACCTCAAAATTCATAATACGAAAATCTTCCAAAATAATACATTTAGTTCGGGGCATCTAGGCCCAATATTACACATATCCACCAAGAACAAAACAAAACCAGGGCCAGACAGCCCAAACATAAACAAGGTCTAAGCACCTTCTTCAAAAACACTAGCTTTGACTTCCAGCCGCCGAACACGAACTTCCATCCCTGTACCTGCCGCTATCAATCTATAAGGAGATGAGAAATAATGGGATGAGCTATACAGCCCAGTAAGCAGGTCTAGTGTTATGCATCTGTGGTGGGTCTATCCATATGTGACAATAGTATAATTTATCAATATAAAGTCATAATTTAGCATAAATGCATATCAAGTCAAGACAACAAATATGAACATTTTATTTAAACGGCAGTCATCACTAAATTAGTACGATCAGAGCCTTCAATTAGTGAAATCATAAATCATTCCATCATTATAATGCTAAACATGCCTTATAAAGAAATTCAATCATTACCCACGCACTCCCTAAATCACCTACTCCCGCAGTAGAGATCTTATCCATCAGGTTAAGCCAATCCCATTGCTTAAGACATCTACCATCAAATAGGAGGGAGGGTAATGACAAGTGGGGTATACTTTTTGTAATACCCTCAACACCCTCACACAGTCCCTAGAGCGCATTGGGGTTTCGATAGGCCCTTATCTTGCAAGGCCTCAATTACATATCATTTCATAAATATAGGGTGTGACCCTTTATCATCTCCCTTAACCCGTTCCTATTATTATGCAGGTTAGGGGATATGCCGGTATCTCTTTCCTTACTACCGATGAGTGTCCCATCGCATAGGAGGCAATATCATAGTAGCATCCACTACCGGTGAGTGTCCCACCGCGTAGTGGCCAAAATCAACATAAACAGTGTCCTTTCAAATCATCATAACAGTATCCACTACCGGTGTCCCATCGCGTAGTCGTCAATAACAATATAAGCACTGGTCATTCATAGCATCATCATAACAGTATCCACTACCGGTGAGTGTCCCACCGCATACTGATCAATAACAATATAAGCAGTAGCCATTCATCGCATCATCATAACATATGAATCATATTTCATCATAACGTCATAGCATTTAGCAAAAGACATGCATTTCTTAAGCTATCACAGGGAGTTTACATGTAAGCTTTCTTAGTACCTTTTGCCATTCATTGTTACTTCATTTCGTCATTATCGCGCTTGTGGCCCCTTTTTCACACCAACTGCAGTTTACACAGTATCATTCACATATCTTTATGGCATTCTCATGCAATTTATCATATGGCATTCACATTTATCATATATCAAGAGAACTTAGCGTCGCATGGTTGTACAATGATGCAGTGACAAGTAACAGTGACATGCCCTTCTTAGCTAGGGCGTAGCTCCCGATGTAGGGGAAGTTTTAGGATGCCTCAAACATGAAACCTTGAGCCAATACACATTTCTTTACAAAAACTGTGATTTGAAGAAATTTGGATGCCATTTGATGGGTCAATATCTCAGTACAAAGTGAGCCTTAGTTGCTGGAAATTTACCTGCAACAGTGAGCAGAGATGTGTTCACGCATTTCGTGTCATAGCTTCAACTCTGTGGGAAGTTTCAAACATCTAAAAACATGCAACTTTAAGTACATTCATAAACATTTCCAAAGGCGGTAATTTCAAGGTTTTTGGATACCATTAGCCAGGTCAAAAGCATTGCCCAAAGAGGACCACAGTCGTTGGAAATCGCAGCGACTGTGAACAATGTCATGCCTCGACATTTAGGGCGATATCTTTCTACCCATGCAAAATATTATCATGACATAAAAAGTAAACTTGGAGTTATTTGGTCCCATTTGGACGCCATTTGGTTATCGAACATATAGATGAAAATTTATTCATAGTTTTTGAAATTCATATTCTCAAATTAATACACTTTTAAAGAACACTTAATATTTCCTAGCCAAGCTACACTTTGGGCTTGGAACCTTATTCGTGATAAGGAGTCTCACAATGTGTGATTTCATGAGTTTCCATTAATAAAAAGATCAAACATATGGTAGACATAGTCATGACATTGAGAAGCACATACTGAAACTTTAACCTCATGTTAACCCATTCATTCTTCACATTTTCCTTTATATCATTTAATCCATTTCAACATTTTTACAGCACTCATGGATGCATTAAGCTAAACCCTCTTACCTTGACTTCTCACGGTATCACAAATCCTCACTCATGGCCTTCACGGGCTTTCCTTGGCTTCACCAATGGGTTGTCTTGAAAGGGGCAGCAGTGAGCTCCATGAGAGAGGGAAAACTTGAGAAAAATTGGAGAGACCCTTGTTGCCCAAGGCTTAAAAGGAGAGGGTGGTTGGATAACATTGTGGCTGATGCAATTACTCATTGCTCTGACACATATGGGGTAGCTCTGATATGTACAGAGGTTGTACGTTTGACTAAGACACTTCCAAAGCTATACCAACAGGTGCTGCTCCAACCAGCGCTACACCTGGCGCTACTCCAACCGACGCGATACTTTCTTCTTATCCCACTGACACTGCTCCAATTGGTGCTACTCAAACCGGCGTGCTACTCACTTCTTATCCCACCGGCGCTGTTCCAACCGACGCTGCTCCAACTGGCGCTGCTCCATTTGACGTTACTCCAATCGATGCTTCTCCAATTGGCACTACTCCAACCAGCACGCTACACCACCCGGTCCTGCTCTAATTGGAGCTACTCCAATCGACGCTACTCTAATTGGCTCTACTCCAACTGGCGCGCTACTCTCTTCTTATCCCACCGGCCCTGCTCCAAACGATGCTGCTCCAACAGGCGCTGCTCCAATTGGCGTTACTCCAACCGACGTTGCTCCTTAAATACGTGCGGCAATGCCTCAGACGACAGTACTCCATACACCTTTCGCGTGACGATATTGGCTTGGGAGAAAATTGTAGCCCTTACACCCGAGCTGCAGGATTAGCATGCAAGGTATTGGTGGCATTAGAACCACCTGTGTTGTGTTCGGGTCTCAAGAAGCTCGAAGCAGTTGAGGAGACTGGGGTGGGTTATTGCCTGCCTTTCCTCGTCACAGTGATGGTTAGACCGTCAGCGATGACATGAGTGCATGTGTACGTGGCGGTTGCAGGGCCACACCGACTGGCATAGGAATTGCCAGAGCATGATGTGTGTAGTGACGTGCTAACTCTAGCGATGCCTTTGTGCGACATAAGTGAGGTTACCTTTTGATTACCCGCAGAGGTAGTGGTCTTACTGGGATCCATCGAGCGAAGAGGTGTACTGGCATAGGGACCACATTGAATCTTGCTACTGGTGGGGTGCTCGCTAGTGACAGGGTGCTTATGCAAATGAGTGGTTGCGGTGCCACTCTTGTAGTTCACATCAATGGATTTCCCTTTGATGCCAGAGGAGGGACAAGGGGTTTGAGTGCCTGTGCCCTGAGTTTTCCTACGTTGGACTAGGATAGAATGGCCAGTCAAGCCACTTGATTAGGATGTGGAGGAGACAGGATCAGTTTATTCGCTCGCCACAGATGAGGTCTCAAATATGAGGATGAAGAAATCCCCAATCTGGACAAAGGAGGAACAACATAATCCCATTGCAATTTTAAAGAGAGAAAGAAGAGATGTTTTTCCCTGGAAAAAGTCTGAGCTAACTATAAGGTGGCGTGTCCCCAGTGGAGTTGCCAGTTGGTCGGGGCCAGATTTCTTTTTGGTCTTCATACACGGATGAAAGAGTGCACGCGGGGAGGAGATCCTCTCGCAAACAACTGCAGAGGGTCTGCTTGTGTCACACATTTGTAGGTGTGCGTATGCGAGCTCTCCTGAGTGCGAATAGGAACCAACAACGAGAGAGATTTCATGGTGGAGATACGTTCGAATGCTTACCTTGCCATTTGGGTTTAGGGGACACACCCGGTCAGTTCGTCCTCTTAGAACAATAACGAAGCCCTCCGACTGTCAGCCAGCGCGATTTTGACATGGACTCTCTTCAGGCTTTCAATAAGTCGCTTCTCTCTCTCTCTCGTGCTTGTAATTGTGAAGTGGGTTCGATTGTCCCTCTCCGTGACAATTCTCTCAAGGAGGCTAATTGGCAAAAGGATGGGGTGCGGAGGAAGGGCGGTGAAGATATTCCTCTCTATGCGGGCACTGAATGTCGAAGCACTTGAGATGACATAAGAGTTGGATCCCTCTTAGCTATCAGCTCAGGCTGACTCCTCCCGAGTAATTGAGGGAGAGAGCGTATGCATCTCTCGACTCAACTCGACTGTACGAGAGGAAGTTAGAGCGGTGGCCCGAGGTTTAGAGCTCTAGGGTTCGCTCGTGACCGCGCATTTGTTGCCGACAGGGTTACTGCACGGGCCAGGTAACGATTGAAGAGGAAGAGATAAAGGGCCTGGGGTGTAGCCTTGTTTAGGAAAGAGAGGGAATGAGACAGTGCACTCAGGGGTATTTTCTCTCTCTGAAAGTTTCCTCTTTCCTCTCGGTGGGATTAAGGATTTAGAAGCAAAAGACAAGTGAAAATAGATGTGATGTCTCTATTTGAGTGATGGATAATCTGCCCCTTTACAATTGATCTAAGCTTGTTTATGTAGAAAACTCACCAAACATGGGTGAATGCTAAAAAAATAATCTTAATTAAGATTAAATGAATTTAGAACAAAATCCCGAAATTAGGTACAATGACCAAAGCACCCTTAAAACCTTTTGTGCTAATGACAAATCCATCCTCTCTGAGGGGCCTTCCGCCATTGCTAGATCTTGGAAGCTCTTTCGAAAACTTGTAGCAATGATTCAGAAAATTTTCTATTATATCTTCAATCTTCATTCGATTATGGCCATTTTGATGCTCTTTAATCGTGTCGAGGTAGCCTTTTTTTTGTGGGGTGGAAGTCCGGCTTGATTCATGAACTTCAATCACTAATGCTATCGATATGTGATGTTCCGAGTCTTTACTTTGTGTGCAAATGAAAGAGGAGATAGTCACAGTCATTTTGCACCAAGTTTGGTCTGTTTTGGTCATTATTTGCAGTATTTCCTAATTTGGGAGGTCATCAGAAAAAGGGATTCCGGCGACTGAGCAGATCGGATTTTTTTGTAACCTTGAGATTTGTGCTTATCTGACCTTAGATTAAGTACAAAAATTATACCAGTATGCAACTCTTCGCCAGATGGTCACATTGAACTCGATTTCGCGATGATCCGATGCGCAGATCTCTAGTTGTGCTTCACGAGGTTCGAGATGTCTTCTTCTTGAAACCTTGAGTTTCTTGGTTTTGTGCTCATCTTCTTTCTAGAAATTTTTTGACTCTGGGTCGTGCCATGGTGCATGCCCTAGGTCAAAATGACGGGGTCGCCATGATCTAGAACATGCCCAAGTTTGAGCTTTCTCTGATTCTAGGCGAAGGTTCTGTGGCTCCTTGATGTCCATCTCGAGATGTGAAGTTGCAGCTTCCATAATTGGGGACTGGTTCAGTGAAGCCGTACCACGATAGTGTAAAACCTACCCATTCTAAGGCAATTTGGGTGTAGACCCCTTTTGGGTGGTCTGATTGAGCCCAAATTTGGTCATCGCGGGTCTTTTGACGTTCTGAATGCAACGACGATGGTCTGGTACTGTTATGAAGCCACTAGTACATGGCTACAGTTGTAAGGTCCTTTCTTAGCATGATAATACTCTTCCCAGGTTGTCTAGTTTGAGGCTTATTTCGCAGTACAACTTTGGTTTGATAGTGTCTTGAGTACCAATAGGACTGAATTGTCACTGGCTCTCTCCTTATTCATGTGGGGGATGTAAGTAAGTCAAAAATGATGTATAACAAACATATGTGAATTCCCATACTAATTTGACCCCATTTGTTGGACAATTACAAGAATTAATTGAAAAAAACATTTGATGAAGAAAATACTGCAAACTTCAAATCTCACTATGAGACACTAATTATGAAAACTATCACTAGCATAGACAAGAAAATGGCTCAAATTTACACTCCGTCTGTCTTTCAAAACATCTTTCAGCCAGAGTTAATGAGGGCCACTAATCTTATTTGTGATGTGCAAGAGGATGATGGGGTTGTATGCACGTTACGTTTAAAGAACATGGGACATGTTGCCCATCCTACATGGTGGAATTTACCACAATTTAGGAGAAAGCAACATGTATCTACCATCTATATGAACGCATGGGTATCCCTTATAGCCATATACTTAAGGTATTTGTTTTTAAAAATATACTTGAGTTACCCCAACAGTATATAATGAAGTGATGGACGAAGGATGTGACAAAAGGGGTTGCTCATGATGGTTATTGTGTTCAAGTACAACAAATTGTGAGGATACCTATTCTACATACAATGACCTATTTCAAAGGTGTAACATTCTATTAATTAATGGTCCAGTGAGTCTGAGTGTGTATGAGTATGCAAAGATGCTTATCGATGAGACACACCAAAAGGTTGTTGCTAGGGTTGATATGGAAAAACCATCTTTAAAGCATGCTTCTTCTACCTATGGTAGCCCCATATCCACATGAATCCCCACCCTAATGGTTGCTCCCATTCTATCATTGAATTTAAATCCACATGTGACTATAAAGGTTCCAAGCAAAGCCGAAGGGATGACCACCTATTCATGTGAGACAAACCTAGGGATGAGCAAAGAACGAGTAAGAGAAAGTGCTCTTAATGTAGAGTCATAGGTCATGACAAGTGTAATTGTCCCTCTATGCATTGCATATGGTATGATTAGACATCTTTCTTACATTTGAGCTTATTTTGCTACTTGGATGTCATTACTGAATATTGACTAGTATATGTAAAATTATTACATGATAATTTCTTGTTCAAATGCTCCACTATTACTAAGTTGTTATTTCATGTTTATTTTGGTACAGGAGGGCCAGTATTGAGGGCATAAGTAACCCTCCAAGGGCGCACGAGTAATCCCCAAGGGATCACAATTGACACTACGAAACCTTTTTGAGCTTATGGTTCCTTGTATCGTTTTTGTATCTATTTTCAGTTAGGTTTTTAGATATATAGCATTTTTTGAGTTACCTCACCTTTTTGGTTGGGGGGTTTTGTACAAGGCATCCAGGTTGTGGGCTGCTTATTTTTTATGTACTTTGCATACTTTTTGTTTATACATATGTTAACAACAATTTAATATATATATATATATATATATATATATATATATATAGATATCCTTTTTGCAAATAGAATTTTGGATGCTAATTAGATCTCTTGGGGGTATATAACTACATAGCTTCTTTCTGTGAATTTAAAGATGATTTGAATTTGGTAAATAATGTGTTATCATTTTGATTAATGCAAGTATTTGTTGTAGGATTTTTATGTTCATTGAATTTGAGTTGAGCGCATTATTATGATGTTAAGATGTTCATTCATCTGTTTCAACGGGTATTTCATATGTGATTTGGATTATGTTTGGATGAGTTGCTGATCATACATAATATGCTTGGTTATTGCAACTATGGGTCTTTTTGGATTTTGACCAAAAGCCGTTACTTTAATTCATAATGTGTTCATAAAGTGTATATGTCGATCTCAGTGTTTGCATACTTTTACATGAGCATATATAGGATGTTAGTAACATGTGCCGCAAGTCATATGAGCTATATACAACCTTTTATGTCATACAAGGCTAGATGGAATACACCCTACCTTTTACGTCATACGGGGCTAGATGGAATACACCCGACCTTTTACATCATACGGGCATAGACAAAATACAACCAACCTTTTACGTCATACGGGGCTAGACGTTACCTGCCTCGGGTCTTTTACGTAGCACGCGTTTGACGTTGAACTGGAAACACCCGACCTTTATCGTCATACGGGGATAGACAGAATACACCCAACCTTTTACGTCATACGAGGCTAGACTTTACCTTCCTCAGCTCTTTTACGTTGCACGAGTTTGATGTTCACCTGGATACACCCGACTTTTTATGTCATATGAGGATAGATGTTTTCCTGTCTCGGCTCTTTTACGTTGCACAAGTGAGATGTTTTTCCTATCTCGGCTCTTTTACATCACACGAGTTTGATGTTTTTTTTTGTCTTGGCTCTTGTACGTCGCACGAGTTTGACATTTTCTGATTTGAACTTTGGTTGGCAGTTTAGGCTCATGCCACCGAGGAGAATTTTCTTTTTGAATTTTTTTGAAATTTTTATTTTTGGAAAATTGGTTGGCAATTTAGGCTCGTTCCACCAAAGAGCGTCAAAATTGTTTTTTAAAAAGTTTGAAAACAATCATAAAATGCATGATAAAATCAAGATCGATCTCCTCAAAAATTGAGTGCGGGCTTCTTTTTTTTTGTGAAAGTTTTTGAGCGACAATGGTGCTGTCGCTTGGGCGGCACAATGGGTTAGGAAATTAATCTACACACACCTTATGTGTAATTGACCTACACATGCCAGAGCAACCTCGGATCATTCATGGAAGATAACACACATCCTAGGGCAGCAACAGAGATTGTTTTGGAAGTTCATGAATTGTTAGGCAGGGGCAAAATGGTCATTTTGCAACCATTTTTAGAATTTGTTTTAATTCAAAATAATTTTAATTATCATAAATTGAGATAGTTTTTGGGCATTCAACCATGTTTGGGCCCAATTCTATAAATACATGTTAAACCTAAAGGGCTTCCCTGATTCCCCCTCAGACTTTCAATTGACCAATAAAGTTCGTGTTTCTTCTTTGAATTCGTGGGTGCGTCTTGGAGAGAGAGAGAGGAGAGAGAATAAAAGGGTTCAAACCCTTTGATAGGGTAATTTTCTCTCTCCTCCTCTCGCCTCTATCTCTTTCTCTCTCCTTCTCTCGTTTCCATCTCTTTCTCTTTCCTCCTCTTGTCTCTATCTCTTTTTCTCTCCTCTTCTCATCTCTATTTTCCTCTTTCCTCCTTTTTCTCTCTCTTGCTTCCTCTCTCTTTTCTTTCTTCTTCTTTTCTCGGCTTCTCTCTCTTCTTCTCTGTGAACACGCATGGCTGTGGCAGAGCCGTGCATGTCGTCGTCTTCTCTTTCTCTAACCCACACGGCGATGGCAACATTGTGTGTCCCATTCTCTTTCTTTCTTCTTCTTCTCAAACTTTATCTCTGTTTCTCTCTGATTGAATGTGCATGGCGATGGCAGCGCCATGCACGAATGCACAAACCTCTCTCTTTATTTTATTTTCTCTATCTCCCACACACGGCGATGATAATGGCGTGTGCATTTTCTTCTCTCTCTTCTTCTTCTTCTTCTTCTTCTCCTTCTTTATTTATTCTCTCTCTGCTCTATCTTTCTCTCTGTCTCTCTCTGTCAGAATATGCATGACAATGGCAATGTTGTGCACGAATATCTACTTTCTTCTCTCTGCTCTATCCTTCTATCTGTCTCTCTCTGTTTGAACATGCACGATGATGGCAACGCCATGCACAAATCTCTTTCTCTACTTTCTTCTCTCTGTTATGTCTTTCTCTCTATCTCTCTCTATTTGAACATGCACGGCGATGGTAACGTCGTGCATGAATCTCTCTTCTTGTTTTCTTCTCTCTCTAATACACATGATAGTGGCAACGCCGTGTGTGTTTCTTTTTCTCTTCTTTCCCTATTCTTCTTCTCTTTCCTAATCTCTTTCTCTCTCTGTCCTTCTTTCTCCTTTGACTCTTTCCTAATCTCTCTCCTCACTTTCCTTTCCTCTTTCTTCTTTCTTTTTCATCTGTCACTGTCCACCTTCATTTTCTCTTTACTTTCCTTTTCTTCTTTCTCTTCCCTAAAACTCTCTCTCTCACCCTGATATTCATTCCCTCTCTCCTCTCCAGTTGTGCACGGCGATGCCCATCGCCAGGAGTAACACTCTCATTCTTCTCTTATCCTCTGGAAACGTGCACAATGAGCTGAGCCTTAACACGAGTGGCGAGCCGAGCCTCTGTCCAAGTTTCCCCTTTCTCAAGTCGTGCACGGCGATGCTCATCATCACGCATAACATTCCTTCTCATTTTTTGACAAGGACATGGAACCGGGCCCCTTCCCAAGTGGCGGGTGGGGTTGTGTCTAAGTCCTTTAATACACAAGCGGCGATGCCTAGTGTCGCGCATGTCCTTTCCCCTTTTGCTTCTCTCTCCTCTTTCCTCTATCATGGATAGCAGAATGCATCGCCGTCCATATTCTCTTCTCTATTCTTTTCTCTCTTCCTTTATCTCTTCTTCTCTCTCTTATTTTTTCTCTCTTCTTTCTCTCTCTTTTCTTCTCTCTTATTTTCTCTCTCTTCTCTTCTCTCTCTCCTTTCTCTTTCTTCCCTTCTCTCTCCTTTCCTTCTCTTCTCTTCTCTTTCCTTTTTCTCTTCTTCATCTTCTCTCCCCTTTCTTCTCCTTTCCTTCTCTTCTCTCCTATTTCTCTCTTCTTCTTTCTCTCTTTCTCCCCCTCATCCTTTATCTTCCTCTTTCTTCTTCTTCTTCCCCTCTCATTTGACCAAGGGACAAGTCTAGCACTATCACGGTAGTCTCATCGTCAACAGTACTATCATCATGCCAGTTTAAGTTGTCGTGCTCATCTTGCTACGACGCCGAACTTATCGTTGTGCTAGGCTGGTTGGTGTTGGTGCTCTGTCATCGAGTAGTACTACCGGTTTTCCGGTCCGCGTTACTATGCCCATCTTGCTATCACGTCAGGTCAATCATCATGCCAATCTAGCCACTGTGTTAGGCTAGTCACTCGGTCAAATGTCTTTTTCTTTTCTTCTTCTTCTCTCTTCTTCCTTCTCCCAACCCTCATCACTTCATTTCTTCTCTTTTCTCCTTTGAATGTGCATGCCTCGTGTACATTCACCCAAAGACAAAGGTGGGGTCCTTTGGCCCACTTGTCTTGTAAAATTAACCATGGGTGTGTGATTATAGAAACAGGAGAGTACAAGCCAAAGGAGGCGGTTTCGAACCAGTTATAGGACTGGGGGCTTTCTTTGCTATCTAAGAGGGCACCGACATGAACCAGCGCAAGTAAGTCTTGAACCCACCTTAAATTTCTCTCTCATCAGTTGGTATACCTGCCCTTACTCTTGAGCTAGGTTCTTGAGAGAGCAATCTCAAGTCTCCGGTTCCCTTGAAACCCGAGATGCATGCCGCCAGTTCATCCAGATCCTGAGGGCGTTGGCAACTCCATTGGGGACTTACTACCCTTTTGTCAGATCATCCTTGTTTGGCTAGTTTCTCCCTTGTTTGTCTATTTTCACAAACCACATATGGCTTCTGAGTTCTCTAAACACTTTATCCGAATCGAGGATTTTCTGATCCCTACATTCGTGAGTGTCCCCCGAGAACAAGTTCCTCAAACGTCGTTCCCAACCTTCCCTCTGAGCAAAGACCCAGTGTGTAGCTCTCAAGTCTTAACCTGGATAGGCATGATGAGGGACTTAAAAGTCCCTAACTCCTCATCTCCTTGCCTTGGTGGAACATCCACCAAGGCACCCTGCATTGGTAGCACGTCTGCTGTAACTCACAACATGCACCCTGTCATCGGCAAGTCACTTGTCGATCGTATTGCTGAGGTACGCAAAAAGGCTGCCCAGTTCCTTTCTATAAAAGGCAAGGAAGTTTCCATTGCTTCTGTGGGTGGCCGTAAGGCTTGCCCCCACATTCTTGCACCACCTTGAGTCTTTATGATTAGAGACAACACATCGAGGAGGAGACTCTGGGACCTCCACCTCAAGTACACACACTAAGGCTCGTGGGTCATCCACTCAAGTCAAACCTCGGGGCAGCCCTTGTGCTACCTTGAGTAAGCGTTCAGGATCCAGCCTCCTCAGGCCAAAACCCGTGCGCATGCATATGCATCCCATTGCTCAGGGCAGCACCGTTGCTGCACCAACCCAAGCACATGGGAGACGACCCCTTTGTTCTCCCACTTAGCACACACCTGCGCACTTTGTAAGGGGCAGGCTTCCACCTGTTCCCTTATAGACACGTGATTGTAGTTCTCGGCCTCCTAAGGCCAGACCACCTGTTCGAGCCCGGGCTGACCCCAAGTCACTTGTAATATTACTTCAAGGTATGTACATGCGCCACCTTCCCAGGCCACTGCTTGCTCCCGACCCAAACATCGTCGAGAGCTGCTCCCCTCTTCTTTCACCCTTTATCCTCCCAGTGGAGACCAAAGGACCTGCTACTCGAGCGCTTTCCTTAAGAGTACCATCCTCAGTCAGCCTCATCAGGTTCGCTATGCCTTTGGTGCCCACAAAGGAACTCGGGGCAAAGGCCTGATGATTGAGGAAGTTCTTCAACTTCCAAGGCAGCAGCCCAAGCTGGTCCCCAGTTCAAGGTCCACATTTCCTGCCCCATCTTATGGATATTGGCCCTCTCATGATCTAAGAAGGCTGGTCAACCTCAACCCCAGTCTCAGTTCTGGAGAGAGGCCTATCGCAGTCTAAAGCTCAAGCAAGATAGAGGACTGCAAATCCTCATTAAGGAGCCGATCAAAAATGTTGGGGCAGCCCGTTTCAAGGGTCTCCTCCCTCAAAATCCCTTCTACCCTCTTCGAATCACAGAGACTGAAAAAGAAGTGCGGGAATCTTGCACTGTGGTTAGCATCATAAAAGATTACTCGACCACCCAGCAACCACGGTCCCAAGACCATCAAGAACCAGTTCTCACACGATCTGCATATAAGACTCGACTCCAGTTGGGGCATGCCGACCCCTTGCTGATCAATCTACCACGTGCTATCCACCAAGCTTGAAAACCCTCAACTGCACCTAAGGCTGACCTCCCTCGAGAAACGGTCAGCGTCATAGTTGTAAACGAGCTTGGTGACTCCTAGGAAGCTCGCATGGAAAGGTTTAAACAGATGGTGCAAGCAATGATGGAAAAGATTGATCGCATGGAGGTCGCGTGTGACTTGGCTAACCATGACGTCAATTCCCATCATTCAGATGATACAGCTCTAAGGCAGCCTCCTCTTCCCGCCTCACAGGACAATTCTATCTATCACCATGTCTCATAGGTAGACATCGATGCTATGGTGACTGACAGCCTAAAATACAGACAAATCCCGAGAATACAGGGCGCAACACTTTATCAAAAGTCGTACCCTTCATACATTGATCAGGTGTTGTTGCCCTCAGTCTACAAGAAAGGGAAATTTCCCCTGTTCAATGGTCCCACATCCCCGCACCAGCATATCGCTCACTTCTAAGCGGCATGTCGAGAGATAGCAGCTGATGGGAGAATCCAACTCCGTTAGTTCGTTGAAACCCTTGATGGCCCGGCTCTTCAGTGGTATGCACGGCTTCTCCCAAACTCAGTGACTGAGTTCGGGGGCACGAACTCGTCGTACATAGCACCGATGAGTGGGAACCCAGCGATAAAGTGCAGATCGAGCAGCGAAATCCCTGCCTCTCCATGACCAAGTAGCCATGTGTTACTGACATGGCTCCATGTTTCTAGCAATACCTTGACTGCGTTCGAGCAACGGTCATAGTCGCCTGTCGAGCACTGGATGGCGGTATTGGCCCAACACTTTTATGGTCCGGTATTAGCCCATATGGTCCATGAAGAATATCCATTTAAATATTGGTGCTTCCCTTGCACCTGGAGACCTGCAGAGGAACACTTCAGGCCTGGAGTCATCACCATCCTCCTGCATAAGGTAGGCAAGTCCTCACCTGAGGCCACATTCCTATGCAAACAGTGGAAGAGGCCTACCCCTTCTTCCATACTTACATTCTCGTCGCTGTCTTCTCTGACCTCAAAGCGGACAGGGTCACTAACAAAGGTGATACTAAAAAGCCTCCTTTGGTTCACACAATGCTTCGGTGAAACAGATGGGCTCACCACTCACCAAGCTTTCACCGGTAAACGTGTAGGTGCCGCGTTCCTCTACCCGTGGGCCATGAAGTTAAAAGCCAAGGTTTCACTGCCGTGTGCAAGTCATTGAGGGGTAGTGTTACCACCTTGAGCAAAAGGCAACGCTATCGCCTGGTGCGTAAATAAATGCTGGCGTCGTCTATCCAATCTACAAACGCCAAGGCATAGGGCCAGCTGCGTTCGCAAGAGCGTATCATCGACTGCATTTGTGTTGGCTATCACCGTGTGCCCAATGAAGTAGTAGCGCCATGTGTCAACTAAGATGCAACGTTGTCGCCTGACTAAGAGGCTATCGCCTTCTACTAACTCAAGACACAACACCGTGTGCCAACCCAAGGAGTTATGTTGTGAGGGGCTAACGCCACCCTCGTTAAGTGCTGGCTGCACTCAATTTGTTCGCACGCACCACACCTGCAGCCTCAAGTCCCTCAAAATCTAGGCACGCCAGCTGCCACTCATGACGTGGCTTGACACCATGGGTACGGAGGGTGACCGTTTGCCATCCCACGACCCTTCACCTCCCCGACTATTACAGGCTTGCAACGCCTCGGGTTCTCATCGGTGTTTCCTCTCCTCGATGTTAACTCACTCCTTCTCCCCGAGAACTCACTCCTTCTCGTCAGGAAACCCTCTTCATTCTTTCCCTCTCCTCATCGGTGACCAATGCTACTGAGGAACCACTCAAAACTCTCCAGAAAATCCCCGAAAACCCTTCGTCTCCCCACTCGCTAGAATCTAACTGTGACACCTGTTCCATACTTCTTGACCCAAAAAACACTTCTGCTCAATGCAGCTACTCTCCCACTACTCCCCGGTGACAGAAAACCACTGGGAAACAACTAGAAATCAACGAAAATGCCTCAGCGACCCTCGCTTGCCTCTTTCCCACCTCGCTGATATCCCAAGAATCACTGGCGAAGCCTCATTTTGCCTCGGCAAGCTGCCTGTTTCTGAATTCCAGCGATGACAACCATCGCGACTATCCTTGTCTTTTCGGCGATGACAACCACACGCTTCGTGTACATTCACCCAAAGATAAGGTGGGGTCATTCGACCCACTTGTCTTGTAAAATTAACCATGTATGTGTGATTATAAAAACAGGAGAATACAGGCCAAAGGAGGCAATTCTGAACTAGTTGTAGGACTGGGGGGGGTTTCTTCGTGATCTAAGAGTGCGCCCACGTGAGCCAACCTGAGTAAGTCCCAAACCCACCTTAAATTCTTCTCTCATCGGTTGGTAGACCTTCCCTTGCTCTTGATCAAGGTTCTCAAGAAAGCGATCTCAACTCCCGTGCTCCCCCAAAACCCGAGACAGGTGCCGTCAGATCATCCAAATCCGGAGGGTGAGATCGAGGCACCTAACCACACCCATCTCCGATATGTGGTAGTTGATAGTTATACTCATACAACCATGGTGTACCTAACATATTTCATGCGCTCATAATAAGCATGAGAAGCTAGCTTCACAGTGAGACTAGATTGATTAACAGTTTAACCTCTTATAGTGATGGAGGGAGTCCTATTGTTGAAAGATATTTTTCATCGTCATGGGGCCCCGCTCAATAAAAGCCTAGCAAACAGTATAAATTCTGACAGTCTCAGAATAGCCTCGAAACTAGCCAAGATCTTCATGAGGTCTCTCAAAAGTCTCCCACCAAGTTTCGTTACATTTCGACATGTCTAAGGCAGTATAGACTAAGAAACAGGTTCGACAGAATCGGCCTCTAGCACCCTGAAACAAACCCTATAACTAGATTTAATTCTCGGTGCCCCAACTTGCTGTAAGACCACCACCATTAGATCTGACATGGTTGAAAACCCCTAGGGGTCAAATTTCAACTCCAACGAACACTCCAAGAAGATGTTATAAGCAAAAGAGGGAATCAGGATGAGCCGCATGCTAATCCCGTGCGGCTACCTTGCAACTCCACACCATTGAAGGGACAGTCACAAGCAGTGACTTTTGACACACATATCTCACCTGTCTCAAGTGGGATCTTACTCAAATTTGGTGATCATGTTTGTTGCATCAAGACGATCGATTAGATATGTGGCACGCCCTGTGACGATACCCGAGCATGAAGAAAAGCTAGAGAGAAGTTGCTGATCCGTGAAGAAAGTGCAGGAAATTCAGCAGCATCGTGCCTCGCTCGAGTGGCCGAATCAAGCCGCTCCCGAGCCCAATCGATGGAAGACAAACTTCATCGTGTGCATAAGGTCTTGGGCCATCTCTGACCTGAACCCCGTACATGATGAACGGTTGGATTCCACACATGGAGCAGACGAAGCCACAATAAATTCTATCGTCGGAATTCCAGATTAAGGCCAAAATTCCAAAGTTGTAAAATCTTTGTTCGAGCATAAAATCGAGCTGCATTTGTTGCCCCGTGATCATAATGGTATGAACAGTGTGATCTAGTGAAGAAATCATCGAAAAACATCAAGGAACGAGCACACTATTGATCCGAAGTTTCAAGATCCATTCAAATTTCAAGTCACATGATCGTGCACTAAAAACACGATCCTTGGCTCGAAGTTGGTATCAAATCGATCGTCATACCCGTGCCCTATAAGAAAACAATCATATTTTGATCAACCGGGCATCGGAACGACCCTGGATCATCCATACAAGATCACGTAAGTTCTAAGGAAACATAGGGACTATTCTAGAATTTCACAAATTGTTATTAAGCAGCAAATTTGTCATTTTTCACCCTATTTTCTAATTTCTTTTAAATCATTTTAATTTTAATTTTCAGTAATTAGGGTTACTTTTGATCATCCACCCATGTTTTGGGCAAATTCTATATGTACGTACCATCATTGTACGCACCAAAAAGGACTCAACCTTTCACAAAGATAGAGTTTTTACTTAATCCATTTTCTCTTTCTTCTCATTATTGGGTCACGTTTGAGAGGGAGAGTAAGATGAGAGAAACTTTTGGACTGGTACCCCTAGGTTCGAGGTAAATCTTCTCTCTTCCTTTTTTTTTCTTCTTCTCTCTCTTCTCTTCTCTCTACTTCCTCCCCTCTGCCTGAGTTTTCCTCAGAGGCCATGCATGGCAATGGTAGTACCATGCATGCCTCTTTGGTGATCTCACAGGTCACGCATGACGATAGCAGTGCTGTGGTCGAGCTCTCCTCCTCCTCTGTCTTCGCCTCTACCTCTCGGTGATACTTGCACACCACGTTGCTCATCGTCGTCTGCAGACATACCCTCAATGTCTCAGTGAGGAACGCGGGCAGCAAAGCCTATTGCCGTCTGTGGGGGCTTCATCTTGAAGTGAGACTATTGCAGGCAGCGATGTCCATCGTCGTCCTCAAAGGGGTTGTGGAAATATCCGTCATCGCGTGTAGGCTTCTTCTGTGCCTCTTTGTGTCCATTGCTGTGCACCTCATAGGAAGTTATCGACATGCACCTCGTCAGGAGTAATCATCGTCCGCAAGGGACGTGTTGCTTCCTCACATGGCCAATGCTACATTCATTGTCGTCTGCGGGCCGCTTGTGTTATTCCATGACTGGCACTGTGTGCTTCACGGGAAGCTATCGTCGTGCGCCTCACTAGAAGCCATCGCCGCCTGCAAGAGACGTGACTTCTTCTCATGATGCCAACGATGATACCCATTGCCATCTGAGTCTTTCCCCTTCCACCGTCTTGGTCTCTTTCCTTCTCATCACTTTTTTCTCTCCTTGATTGAGGGTAGACTTAACCTAGTTCTGCCATATCGATCTCGGTTTAGAGTAGTAGCGCCGTGCTGGTCTTGAGAATCATGCCCATCTTACTACTACTCCCAGTCGATAGCTTTTCGGCCGTCATGCTAGTCTCGTCCTTTTGTCAAGTTTTCTTCTCCTTTTTCTCTTTATTGAAAGCCTTATGTTTCGAACATGCGATGCCCTAAGATGAGGGTGGGTTGCTTCGACCCACTTATCCCACCAATTAACAATAGAAGTGTTGTGCAGAAAACATGAGGATTGCAGGTCAAGGGAAGCGATTTTAATCTAGCTGAAGCAGCTGGGGGGCTTTCTTCGTGATTTAAGAGGGTGGCCACAAGAGTTAGCCCGAGTAAGTCCCGAACCCACCTTAAATTCTTCTCTCATCGGTTGGTATACTTGTGCTTGCTCTTGAGCACGATTCCGAGAGAGCGATCTCAAGTCTCGGGTTCACTAGAAACCCGAGATACGTGTCGTCAGATCACCTAGATCTAAAAGGCGAGATCGAGGCACCTAACCAGCTTGGTGACTCCACTGAGGACTTACTACCCCTTAGTCGATTTACTCTTGTTTGACCAATATCCTCGTTACTTTCTGCATTAATTTCTATGACACCTGGGTTGATCAAGCAATTCATCCGAGTTGGGGACATCCTTATCCCTGCACTCGTGACTGTTCTAGGGAAGCGAACTGCTCAAGCTTCTTTCCCTTCTCTCCTTCTGAGTCGCGACTCATAGTCCGGCTCTCAAGTTCTTGCCTATGTTGGTACGAGAGGGGACTTAAAAGTCCTTGACTCCCCGCTTCCTGGCCCTGGTGGACCCTCCACCAGGGCCCCTTGCTTCGGTGGCATGTCTGCCACCGCACACAGCACGCACCTTGCTACATGCAAGTATCTTGCTAGTCATATTACTGGGGTACGGTGGAAGGCTACCCTAACCACTTTCGCTTGAGCCAAGCAAGTTGTCATCGCTGTTGAGGCTCGTCGCAAGGCAGTCTCCCATACTCTTTCACCTCTCCGAACCACGAGACTTGGAGGCTCAACACACCAAGGTGGAGACCCTGCAGCCTCCACCTCTTGCACACAACCAAGGGCTCGTGGTCTATCCACTCGAGCCACACCTCAGAGCAACCCCCACGTTGCCTTGAGCACGCATCAAGGGCTAGGCCTTCTTGGGTCGAACCTTGTGTGTGCCATGCATTTGCTTTCCACCGCTCGGGGCAGCGCTAGCTCTATGCAACCTCGAGCACATGAGGGTCGACTGCTTCGTCCTTCCTCCCAGCACACACGGCCCCACTCCATGAGAGATGAGCTTCCGCCTTGTACTTCATAAACACAAGCTCGTGGGCCTCAACTTCCCAAGGTGGAACCAATTGACCAAGCTCGGGTTGACCCCCAAATCACCCGGACGGCTAACCCCAAAGGTGCACATGCACCGCTTTCCCAAGTTCCTCCTCGGTC
Organism: Amborella trichopoda; assembly: GCF_054954075.1. NCBI lineage: Eukaryota > Viridiplantae > Streptophyta > Magnoliopsida > Amborellales > Amborellaceae > Amborella > Amborella trichopoda. Next base: position 18,646,407 of record NC_142343.1, on the reverse strand, counting down.
CAGTCTCAGGCAGAGTCATGAACCAGCTACTTCCTCTGTCGCTCGGCCGACACCAGTCAACACCTCGAGCCCTGGTACTCAAAGGTCTTCCCTAAGAGTGCCATCTTTAGCGTGCCTCAGGTCAGTTGTGCACATGGGCCCCACAAAGGACTCGAGGCAATGACCTGATGTCAGACAGAGGACTCCAGCCTCAGAGGCAGAAACCCAGGCTGCCTTCTGTCCTTGGACCTCACTCCATGCTCCTACTCGTAGACATGGCCCTTGCATGTTCAAATAAGGCGGGGCAGACTAAGTCTCAGGCTCGGTTCTGAAATGAAGTCCATAGCTGTCTCAGGGTTAAGAATAAGAGAGGTCTTCAGATCCTGACCAAGGAAGCCTCCAAGGCAGTTGAGGTAGCCAACCTTGATGACCTCTTGCCTCTAACCCCTTTTTCCCTCTTCAAACTCCACAACCTGAGAAAGTCCAAGAGTATTGCCAGGCCGTCACTGCCCAAAGCCACGGTCCCAACACCATCGAGAACCGGTCCTCACAAGATCGACATACAAGGCTCTAGTCCAGTTGGATCCAGCTGAGCCCTTGCAGACTGACTTGCCACCCATGACTCGTTGACCCCGACGGTTCACTCCTCTTGGCTCTGACATCTCAGAGGAGAAGGTCAGTGTCTTGGTGATTAATGACCTGGACGAAGATCAGGAGGACAGAATGACCAGGTTTAAGGTAATGATGCAATCCATCCTTGAAAAGATGGAATGCCTAGAAGCCTTCAGGCCCACTTCCTCTCACCATGAGATCGATCCTCGATCGGTGAGGACACGGCTCCTAGGCAAACTCCCCCACCGGTCTCCCAAGATAGTTTTATCTCTTGCGGGGTCTCTCAAACCGACATAGATGCTATGGTGGCTCATAGCCTCATGAACAAGGTCTGAGGCATGCAAGAGGCGCCGCTCTACTTGAAGCCATACCCTTCGTACGTTGATTAAGTACCCTTCTCGTGAACTATCAAAAGGGGAAACTTCCCCGATTCAACAGTACTACGTCTTCGCACCAGGATACTGCTAATATCCAGGAGGCTTGTTGAAAGATGGAAACTTACAGACAACTCCTCCTCTGTCAGTTTGTCGAGACACTTGAAGGGCCAACCTTCTAGTGGTATGCTCAGCTGCCTCGCAATTCAATACACACGTGGCAAGAGATGGAGTAGTTGTTTTACCAACACTTCTACGAAGTCCAAAGGAATGTTGAGACCATCGAACTCCTCTCCCTGATGCAAGATCCTGGTGAGCCAGTTGACATGTTCATCACCTGATGGAGAGAGTTAACAACCTTCTAAGCCCCTCTCATGACTGAGAAGGAAGCGGTTCAGACCTGCATATGGAACATGCTTCTTAAGATCGCCATGCATGTCAAGGCATCCAATCCACCCTCCATGTCAGAGCTCATCTCTAAGGCAGTTCATAATGAGGGGTTGTTCAAGCACCACGGTAGCTCTCATCAGCAACCCTCTGGTTCAAACTCTTGCTCCAATAGTCAGGGCATCAAAAAGCACTGATCAGCATGGCTGTCATCGCGACTGACACTAAGAGTCTGGCTCCTCAGTCGCTGAACCTTTCTGAGGCACAAACATCTCCAGCCAGGGGCAAGCAACAATCCTATAATCAGGTCCCACCTCCTAAAAATTCTATGTGAAATGACTTTTGGATCCAATATTAGAAAAACATTTACCCTTTTGATAAGGAGTGGACTCCTACGCTGTTTCGACTGCTGCTAGAACAAAACATGATTCAGTTGCCAGAGGCCAATACTGAAGAGTCTGCTGGGCAGGAGACAAGTGAGAAGTATTGCGCCTATCACAGGAGAGTAGGCGACCCCACTTATGACTGCTATAAGCTCAACGACACTATCGAAGCCCTTATCAACAAGGGTCAGATAAAGCTTGAAGAGTTGAAGAAAGGGTTTGGGGCAACTGAGTTTTCTCACATAGTCGCGATCTAAGAGGGTGATGAGGCACCCTCTATTCTCCGTCATTTTTCTCCATAATGCTTGAGGAAGGACTCATCACTCACAAGTCAACAAGGCAGCCCAAGATTCAGCCTCCAGGAACTGAGAATCTTTGGTGTGCATATCATCAAATACGAGGTCATGACGTTAGCGAATGTACCGGCTTCCATAAGCTTCTAGCAGAAAAGCTGTTGCAGTGTCAGGAAGTTCAAGGCAACCCAAGAGGATGCCCTCAAGTCCCTCTTCCACTTGTGTAAGAAGACCTCTTGGCGTATGATCGGGGAAAAGCCCAGCAAGACCCTCTGAAGGCCCTCTTCGACGCAATGCTTCTACAGGGTCTTGTCACTCCAAGCCCACCAGGTAGCCGAGGCATCTTGCCTAGGGCACAGGAAAGCTCTAGTGCCCATATCACCAAGTATGGTGCCACGAACTCAATGAGTGCTCTGGGTTCGAAGCTATAGTCGCGGAGAAAGTCCAGCAAGGCCACATCGTTTGTGCAGTTCTCTTAGAACACGTCTAGGCCATCGCGCTTGTTTAAGAGGAAGTAACACTACAAGCCCCTAGTGAGCATACACTGGACTCATCAGAGCCCTCGACCTCTCAGCCCTAGGATGTCTACCATGGGAGAAGTAGGATCAAGTCCTTGAAGTGTAAGGCAGTCCATTAAGCTAGGACTACTCACCAGCCAGAGAGGGCAGTCTGAACACCCCCTCATGGATCCAAAAGGAGACAATGAGCACCTAGGTTAGCCCACAGAAGGTATCCCATCCCTCAGCGACCAGTTAAGGATGAACTCTTCAGATCCTTTCCTCCACTGTCGACCTTGTAGGACTTCATCCCAGGCGTAGCTCGCCTTATCCTCTCGTCCAATCAGGCGGACATCCCTGAGCCACCAGTAGCTCTGGATTCCTCCAATATGGGTGACGATGCTAAAAGGACCCCATAATGGTCAAAGCCAGGGCAAGACCTAAAATATCCCCTGTAAACGTCTAATTTCCGTGACGACGTAAAAAGCTGCCCGTAACGTTCCTACTCTTCTTCTCCTCCCTCCTCCTTTATTTTCTCCACAGGTACAGCTCTACAGTGTCCAGACTTCAACACTCTAAATAGAGAGCTCGGACGCATCAGCCTCATCAAGCCATAGCAAGAGCTCCTCAGAGAGATGTTGGCCCAGGCAATAGGATTCTTGGCAGCTGCTGATGCCCTGTAGACCCGAGCCAAAACCGAGTCATTCTCAAGCTCTCGCTCCCATGAGGAGGCCTACCACATGATCCAAGCGCATGAAGCACCCAACTCGGGGTAAACACCAAGTGATCCCAACCATGAGATCATGGACTCCTCGTTCGAAGAAGACCCTTCTGTCGCCTGAACCATCTAGGGACCGGTCTTCTCTCACACTCGGCCCCTTCTAGAAGCTGAGATGTCAGGATCATGGGTTTCTGCACTCGAGGTCAATGAAAATACTTGTGAGTCGTCTGCCAAGGAACTTCAGGAAGCTCTAGAAGAGTGGAAAGAAGGCGATCAGGCTATGACTAATGACCTCGAAGAGATCAACCTGGGGGATGAGGCCGACGTGTGGCCAACTTTCATCTTACCAAAAATGTCCACAGAGGAGAAATAATATCATATTTCCATCCTCCGAGAAAATCGAGACATCTTCGCCTATCATTATCATGAGATGCCTGGTCTAGACCCTCATATTGCTGTCCATCGCCTCGGTATTGATCCAATCATCAAACCCATGAAGCAGAAATCAAGAAGGTTTAGACCTGATCTCTAGATGCAGATCGACGCTGAAGTGAATAAGCTCAGGCAAGCTAGATTCATATGTAAAGTCAAATACCCAAGATGGCTGCTAAATGTTGTCCCAGTCAAAAAGAAAAATGGTTAAATCAGGGTCTGCATTGACTTTCACAATTTGACCATCGCTTGACCCAGGGATGACTGCCCCCTACCGTTCACCAAGATGCTTGTCAACTCCACGACTCATTGCCAGATCTTCTCCTTTATGGATGGATATTCTGGTTACAATCAAATCAAGATGGCATCGAAAGATGAGGAGGCCACTGCGCTCCTAACCCCAAAAGGTGTCTTTTACTACACTGTGATGCCTTTCGGGTTAAAGAATGCCAGCGCCACATACCAGCGAGCCATGACGACCATGTTCAAGGACATGATCCACAAGGAGGTCGAGTGCTATGTGGATGACTTGGTGTTGAAGTCTGAAACAAAGGATACTCACTTACAAGACCTTAAAAAGGTCTTTAAACAGCTGCGGCGTCACCAACTCAAGATGAACCCTCTGAAATGCTCCTTCGGCGTATGCTCAGGAAAGTTCTTAGGATTCATTGTGAGGTACGGTGGACTGGAGATCGAGCAGTCAAAATAAAGGCAATTCAGGACATGCCGCTACCTACAACCCTCCATGAACTGTGGTTTCTCTGAGGACAGCTCGCCTACATTCGAAGGTTCATCTCAAACCTTTCAGGGTGATGCAAACCCTTTTCACACCTCTTGAAGAAGGACACTCCTTTCATATGGGATGAAGCATGCCAAGCTGCGCTCAATGACATCAAGAAGTACTTGTTGAATCCACCTGTACTCTCCACTCTAGTGTTGGGAAGGCCTCTTATCCTTTATGTGACCGACCTTGACGAGTCACTCGGGGCACTCCTAGTACAAAACAATGATGGAGGGAAAGAGAGAGCGCTCTATTATCTCAGCCACAGAATGCATGGGGCCCAGAAGAACTACCCTCCCATCAAAAAGATGTGCCTAGCCTTGATCTTTGCGATACAGAAGCTCCGCCATTACTTGCTCTGGCACAAGGTCAAGTTAATCTCCAAGGCGGATCCGGTCAAGTTCCTTATGATCAGGAAGTTTGGCCAAGTGGGCACTATTCTTGATGGAGTTCGACATCACGTATGTACCATAGAAGCCAGTCAAAGGTCAAGCCCTAGTAGACTTCCTCGTGGCTCACCCAGTTCCTTCGAAATCTCCCTTCTCATGTGATCTCCTGAATGAAGAAGTTTTTTGTACGGCGCTAACTCGGCCATGGGAGATGTACTTTGACGGAGCATTTCAGTCTGATAGAGTGGGTGCCAGAGTTGTGTTCCTGACTCCCAATGGTGGAATAATTCCTCTATCCTTCTCACTTAAAGAGGCATTTTCTCGTAATGAAGCTGAGCATCAAGCCCTCATAATCGTACCGGAGATTGCCCAGGAGCTAGATTTGGAACAGCTAAACATCTTCGGTGACTTTGAGGTGGTCATTCGGTAGCTTAAGGGGATTTATGACGTAAGGAAGGATACTCTCAAGCCTTATCATGACACGGCCAAATCATACATGGCCCAATCTGATGATTTCTCCCTGAGTCATATCCCTAGAAGGCTAAACTCGTAGGCTGATGCACTCTCAAAGCTCGACGACAATATTCAATTATCTACATTAGGGCCCACTCTAGTCTGTGTAACAAAATAGAGACATGTCAACTTGAGATTTGAAGTTGATGCAGATGATGAGAGGGACATCTTCCATGAATGTCCACCTTACCCATTCGGGGCACTCCTCACAACCAACAATGTTATTGAGGTAGAGCAAAAAATGTCCCCAGGAAAAGAATCCAAGGTCAAGGAGTAGGAGCCCGAATTCTCCAACCCGATGTGTGCGGAGGTTGAGCAAGTAGAAGACTGAAGGGAGCCTATCATGGACTTCATAACGTTTGGAAGGCTAACTCAGGATCGGGCGGAATGCAACGACAAACGACAGATGTCTACCAAGTAAACCCTTCTAGATGGGGATGTCTTCTTTCGTCGGTCATTTGACGAAATTCTCCTCAGATGTGTCGACACACAAGAGGCAAGCAAAGTGCTAAAAGAAATGCACTCGGGTATCTACAGGCTAGATCAGTCCAGCCCTAAGCTCTATGAACGCATACGCAGACTCGACTATTATTGGCCTTCAATGGTGGCTGACGCCCAAAACTATGCTCAAAGATGCCAGGTGTGTCAAATTCACTCAAGCCTCATTCATCAATCCCTGGAGCCTCTCCATCATACGGTGACATCATGGCCCTTTACCCAGTGGGGTATGGATATTGTGGGACCCATCGACCCTCCTTCTCCCTTGGCTCAAGCCTTCATTCTAGTAGCGAGAAACTACTTTTCCAAGTGGGCTGAAGCGATCCCTCCCAAGCAAGTTCCAGGGACCACCATGGCAAACTTTGTGCAGGACCACATCTTCTACTGATTTGGGGTTCCAGACTGATTAATATCTGATAATGGCCCTCAGTTTAGAAGCCATCATGTTGATCACCTAGCTAACCAGTTTGTCTTTGAGTGAAAATACTCGGCTATGTACTACCCTCGAGCCAACAGTTTGGCTGAGGTATTCACTGTGTGGGGTACTCCGAAAGTCAATTTCGAAGTCAAAGAAAAATTAGCACGAGAAGCTGCCTGAAGCTCTGTGGGCTTATCGCACCACCACTCGGAAGGCTACAAACTCCACCCCTTATTCCCTGGTCTATGGTGGTAAGGTGGTCTTACCCCTCAAGGTTAAAATACCCTCACTCTGTGTCACTATACATCAGGGGCTGACTAACTGAAGATGAGACGATCAAGCTCTATTACCAAGATTTGGATGCCCCTGACGAAAAGAGACTAGCGGCCCAACAGAACCTCGAGCTTAATCAAGGAAGAATGAAGAGAGCCTTTCACAAGTCTTTCAAAGTTTGCTCATTCGCTCATGGGGATCTAGTCTTAGCAGTCAAGAGACCAATTTTCATGCATGGGCACCGCAAAGGAAAATTTGAGCCCAAGTGGGAAGGTCCGTTCATAATAAAAAAGGTCACACCAAATGGGGCCTATGTACTGGTAAACTCAGATGGAGAGGAGGCAATGCCCCTATCAACGGACGATACCTGAAGAAGTATTATCCTTGATATATCCCTAAAATGTGGTGTGCACAGTAAGAAAAGAAAGAAATTAAAAAGAAGAACATTAAGCCAGTTCAAAAGAAGTTCATTTCCTTCCTTACATTAAAAAGAGCTACAAGTTACAATCAAAAGCCCATTATTAGGGAAGTTACAAAGCTCTTGTATTTAAGGATAAGAGGACAGTTACAAGCCTGAAAGAAACGCTCTCCTCTTGAAGAAGAAGCAAACCCACTAAAGAAATTCTCTCCTCATGAAGAAGAAGCAAAACCACTGGGAGAAGTTAGCTCTAGTGCCACCAAAGAGGATGGTTATAGGCCAAAAGAAGAAGCCAATCATTTCCGAGTCAGCTTCAATTCATCTGACGAGGCATGGCTAGCTTCCAAAGATCCGGCCCATGCTGGAACAACATGGACTTCAAGGTTGTGCTGGGGGACAGCCTTCTCGATTTCCATCACTCTTGACCCTGCGAGACATTGTCATCGTCTCGCACGACCCAACACCATGCACAACCATCGTTGTGAGCAACACAATGCCGCATCCTACCATCACCACAGGCAAGCTAACGTCGCGTGAGCCCATTGTCGCGAGCAGCATGCTCCCAAAAGTTGCTATCACCGACCGTTGCCTAGGGACGCGCAAAGGAGGCACTGCATGTGATTTAGTGGCGCACATTCCCTTGTTGTACCTCGGTTCCCATTGCCCCTAAATCTCAGGGGGCATTAGCCCTCGTGTTTCTTTGATCTCCACAACTATCTCCCCATGGTGACGGTCAGCCTTCTCATGACCCTTCGCCTCCCCTGCAACCCTTTGAGTTCCCATTGGCGTTACCCCTCTTCACCAGGAACTCGCTCTTGTTCACGGGAAAGCCCTTCCCCGCCTTCCACTCATCACCAGAATTAGTGAAAAACCACCAGAATCCCCAAAAAGCTTCCATGTGGCCCTGCAGATCTCCCTTCTCCCTGCTTTTGCACTTCGACAATTGACCACAAGCTCATCGGAATTTCGCTTGAGTTCCTGTTGAGCCGACTATTGTTCCTCCTCCTTCTTCTCCAATAACTAGAGGATCGACAGAGTCCTTTGAATTCATTGCAACCTCCCTTCAACAGCAGAACATCCAAAGGAGTACTCAAACTCCGGTAGGGCGCCTCTGCAAACTGGCTAGGGCCCAAAGATGTTCCATGCTTGGAGAGCCTCTGCACTCTCCAAAGATGTTCGCAAGCACCTCGCGAAGGCCCACAACCCACTGAAGCTCTCCAGAAAGAGCTCCCTCTCTGCTATGGATTTCGGTCGGGAAGTTCTAGCTGGGAAATCTCCCACTAGAAGCTCAGACCCTCTCTCTCTCTCTTTAAGAACACTCTTCAACTGTTTTACCCTTCGGCAAAACATTAAAGAGGGGTTTTTCCCCCTTTTATACCCAGCAGTGCTGCAAACTGCCCACGATAAACATGAAATGATGCTCCAGTCCCCCATTCTTGACGGCAATAAAGCCAGACAGGGGTGGGTCAAAACCTGAGACCCGAAAGGGTTATCGCCACTCGCTTCACCCAAAGACTATCGCCACACACGTCATCAGGGGGCTATCGTCGCGGTCCTTGTCAAGACTTTCATCGTGTGCATCGTCACTAAGTCATCACCGCATGCCTCATCAAGGGCTATTGCCATGCGCTTCACTAAGGGACCTAACACCATGCGCACATCATCTAGGCCTAATGCCGCATGTGTCATCCGACACTTAGTGCCACGCGCATGCCATGGCACTCCCACCTTCGTCCTGCATCCTCAGGAAGTTCATTCCTTGCCCCACATTCCTTAGGGAGTCCAATATTCAGTGACGGCTCTGTTCCCCATGGAGACGCATTCCCTCACCACACTACGGTCCAGATGCATGACCCTAAACTGCATGGTCCAAACTATATGACCTTAAACTGTAGCGGAGGTCTAGTTGCATGACCTTAAACTGCTAAGTCCTCGTCACACAACTCAAAACTGTACGACCATAGTCCAAACTATATGACCTTAAACTGTAGCGGAGGTCTAGTTGCACGACCTTAAACTACTAAGTCCTCGTCACACGACTCAAAACTGTATGACCAGGGTCCAAACTACATGACCTTAAACTATAGCGGAGGTCTAGTTGCATGATCTTAACTGCATGGTCCTAGTTGCATGACTTTAAACTGCATAACCATGGTCCATGCTGCATGACCTTAAACTGCACAGCCATGCTCCAAACTATATGACCTTAAATTGTAGTAGAGGTCTAGTTGCATGACCTTAAACTACTAAGTCGTCGTCACATGACTCAAAACTTTACGACCAGGGTTAGAACTACATGACCTTAAGCTATAGCGGAGGTCTAGTTGCGCGACCTTAAACTGCATGGTCCCAGACTACATAACTATGGTCCATGCTGCATGACCTTTAACTGGACAGCCATTGTCCAAACTATATGATCTTAAACTGTAGCGAAAGGTTTAGTTGCATGACCTTAAACTACATGGTTCATGCTGCATGACCTTAAACTGTACCGCCATGGTCCAAACTATATGACCTTAAACTGTAGTGGAAGGTCTAGTTGCACGACCTTAAACTGTAGTGGAAGGTCTAGTTGCACGACCTTAAACTACATGGCCCTAGTTGCATGACTTTAAACTGCATAACCGTGGTCCAAGCTACATGACCTTAAACCATAGTGCATGTCCTGGCCACCTGATGTTAAATTGCTTTGCCCAGGTCCAAGAGGCATGACCTTAAAGACACCCCCACATATGCATGCATCCTCATTTACGTGCATCTTCACGCACATCCTCCCTAACCGACCCGTTCGTGTGTGCACACCACCTCTATTACCTCTCCAGTGAGAATACACACATGCACATGCCTTTTACGTGCATATTCGTGCACATCTACCCTAACCGACCCATTCGCGTGCACGCACCATCTTCATTACCTCCCTAGTGAGTCCATTCATCACTACCATCTTTCACCATTCCTTAGTAAGTCTTACCCATGCTCCCAAAACAACAAGCCATCTCGCCACCGATACTCACCGTCAGTTAGTGGGTCACCATTATTCACCCACCATTCATTCATCATCAACTCTTCGTAGGCAACCTCGTGCCATCTCCTCAAAAGTGAGTCAAAGCCATGACCATACTCACTCATTATCACTACGGTCCAGCTGTATGACCCTAAACTATAGTGCACGTCCTGGCCGCATGACGTTAAAGGGCTTCGCACAAGTCTCGAAGGCATGGCCCTAAAAACATGCCTTCGCAAAAAAATGGGCATGGTGTACACCTGGACAAGGGAACGCCTTGAGTAATAATGAGGGACGGGCATGGTCACGAAACCATGAGTAAGAGAGTTCCGTGGAAAACAAAATCCAGGAGCGGTGAAAGCCGTGAGCAAAAACAGATGAAAAGGGTGGACATGACTGCAAGGCCATGGGTAAAAGAACCCAAAAATACGAAAGTTGGTGAAAACTATATTTACGGTGCCACTTCACTTTTTCAGTGAAAACTCGCAAAGGGCGCTTTGACCACTAAGACAGGTTGACACACGACTGCCACCTCAACCGACACTCAATCACAATCTTGATGAGGTCTATTCAAATGTCAAGCATCAACCAACACAAAATGGCTTACCAGGGAGTGAGAGCCGCATAAGATCTCTCGCACTTGAAACCATCAACAACATAGCTCACCAGGGAGTGAGAGCTGCATAAGATCTCCCAACAACAACAAGAGTCCTCAAGGGTGAGGTCGATGACCAAAAGATCCCTTCAAAATGCTAAAGATCATCACGAAGGCAAGAAACTGACGAAGTCAGGGTCCTACAGAGATACCTTGAGCATCAAAAGCAAACCTCGTGTAAAAGCAAACAATTCTGACCAAAAGGTTCTTAGCACTTGGCTTCTTAGCACTAGATGGGTCCTACAGAGATACCTTGAGCATCAAAAGAAAACCTAGTGTAGAAGCAAACAATTCTGACCAAAAGGTTCTTAGCACTTGGCTTCCATGCAGGCCTGATTCTGTCCGAGGAGGTCCCTACAAAGGCCTCAAACTTCAGAATCACAAATAGTCCCTGGAGGGTGAGGACTTCGACAAGATCCCTCAGGTTGGATTCTGTTTGAGGAGGTCCCTATAAAGGCCTCATGCTTCCAAATTGCAAATAGTTCCTCCAGGGTGAGGAATTTGATAGGATCCCTTAGGCCTAATTCTGTCTGAGGAGGTCCCTACAAAGGCCTCATTCTTCAGAATCACAAATAGTCCCTCGAGGGTGAGGACTTCGACAATATCCCTCAGGCCAGATTCTTTCCGAGGAAGTCCCTACAAAGGCCTCACGCTTTAGAATTGCAAATAGTACCTCAAAGGCGAGGACTTCGATAAGATCCCTCAGGTCTGATTCTGTTTTAGGAGGTCCCTACAAAGGCCTCACGCTTTAAAATCACAAATAATCTCTTGAGGGTGAGGACTTCGACAAGATCCCTCAAACTTTTCGAATGATTGCACTTCTTGATTCTCACAGAGAACAACATTTGATGAGGAATGCCGTTGGAAGATATTTTTCATCATCATGAGGCCTCCGCTCAATAAAAGCTTAGCAAACAGTGGAAATCTCGACAGTCTCAGAATAGCCCTGAAACTGACCATGATCTTTATGAGATCTCTTAAAAGTCTCCCGCCATGTTTCGTTGCATTCCCCGACATGTTTAAGGTAGTGCATGCTAAGAAACAGATATGGCAGAAGCCACCTCTAGCATCCTGAAACGTACCCTAAAACTAGAGTTACATTCTCAGTGCCTCAATTTGCTATGGGATAGCTGCCATTGGATCCCCCACGGTTGAAAACCCTCAGGGGTCAAATTTTAACTCGAACGGACGCTCCAGGAAGAAGTTATAGGCAAAAGAGGGAAACAAGAGGAGTCACACACTATTCCCCTGTGGCCACCCTGCAACTCTACAGCATTGAAGGGACAGTCATGATCGTGCACTAAAAACATGATCCATGGCTCTAAGTTAGTATCTAATCGATCGCCATGCCGAGCCCTACAAGAAAACAATCATCTTTCGATCAATCGGGCATCAGAAGGACCCCAGATCATCCATGTAAGATCATGCAAGTTCTAGGGCAACACAGGGACTGTTATGAAATTCCATGAAATGTTAAGAAGGCAAAAATCTGTCATATTGTACCCTATTTTCTAATTTCTTCTAAATAATTTTAATCTTAATTTTCAGCAATTAGGTTTACTTTTGATCATCCACCATGTTTGGGGAAAATTCTATATATATCTACCATCATTGTACGCACCAAAAAGGACTCAACCTTTCACAAAAGAGAGAGTTTTTACTTAATACAGTTTTTCTTTCTTCTCATTATTCGGACATGTTTGAGAGAGAGAGTAAGGTGAGAGAAACTTTTTGACCAGTACCCCTAGGTTCGAGGTAAATCTTCTCTCTTTTCCTTTTCGTTTTTTCTTCTCTCTATTCTCTTCTCTCTTCTTCCTCCCCTCTGCTTGAGTTTTCTCAGAGGCCATGCATGGCAGTGGCAATGCCGTGCATGCCTATTCGGTGATCTCATAGGTCGCGTAGTGCCATGCTCGAGCTCTCCTCCCCCTCGGTCTTCGGCTCTACCTCCCGATGAGATTGCAGACGGCGCTGCTTATCGTTGTCCATGGACGTACCCTCAACATCTCAGCGATGAGAGTGGGCAGCGAAGCCTATTGCCGTCTGCGGGCGCTTCATCTTGACGCGAGACTATTGCAGGTGACGATATCCATCGGCGTCCGCAAAGTGGTCATGGTAATACCGGTTGCCCCGTGCAGGCTTCTTATATGCCTCTCTGTGCCTGGTGTTGTGCACCTCACAGGAAGTTATCGTCGTGCTCCTCGTCAGGAGTCATCGTCGTCTACAAGGGACATGTTACTGCCTCGCATTGCCAATGGCGACGTTCGCTGCCGTCCGCGGGCCTCTTCTCGTATTCCATGGCTGGCACACTGTGCCTCACGGGAATCTATCATCGTGAGCCTCACTAGAAGCCAACGCTGCCTGCAAGGGATGCGACATCTTTTAATGATGCCAACAGTGATACCCATTCTTGTCTGGGTCTTTCACCTTCCACCATCTTGCTCTCTTGCCTTCTCATCACTCTTTTCTCTCCATACTTGATTGAGGGTAGACTTAGCCTAGTGCCACCATATCGATCTCGATTTAGAGTAGTATTGACGCCGTGCTGGTCTTGAGAACCATGCCCTTCTTACTACCACTTTGAGTCGATAGCTTTCCGACTGTCATGCTAGTCCAGTCCCTTTGTCAAGTTTTCTTCTGCTTTTTCACTCTATTGGAAGCCTTCTGTTTCATCACTCCCTCATATGAGCATGCAATTCCCTAAGACAAGGGTGGGTCCCTTCGACCCACTTCTCTCTCCAATTAACCATAGAAGTGTTGTGCAGAAAACAAGAGGATTGCAAGTTAAGGGAGGTAATTTCGAACCAGCTAAAGCAGTTGGGGGGCTTTCTTCGTGATCTAAGAGGGCGCCCACGCCAGCGAGCCCGAGTGAGTCCCTAACCCATCTTAAATTCCTCTCTCATCGGTTGGTATACCTGCCCTTGCACTTGAGCAAGAGAGAGATCTCAAATCCCAAGTTCACTAAAAATCGAAGATACATGCCGCCAGATCACCTAGATCCAAAAGGCGAGATCGTGGCACCCAACCACCTATCTTATTTTAAGAAAGGATTTTACAAACGAATTTTTCTTTTTCTTGTTCTTTTATTTTTTGCAATGAGAAGATGAGGATATCACATCAAAAATTATTTTCGAAAGAGAGACGAGCCTTACAGTTTTTGCCACTTGTGGCCCATTTAGTAATCATTTTCTTTATTTCATTTTTATTATTGATGATGAAATGAAGTCCCTTATGAGATCAAAAGGGCTTGTGAGACTTTAATTTTCCCTTGGTCTTTAGAGCTCTTATCTCTTGCTTTGCAAAGTCACGAGGAATTCTCTGGGTTCCTGTCAGACTTCCTTCTCAGATATGGTTGGACACTCTCTCTAAGGTATATCGAAATTCCCATATCTCCCAATGGTGGTTCTATTAGGAACCTGTGGGGATTTTTAAATCATTTTAATTTCCCATATCTCCCAAGGGTGGTTCTATTAGAAACCTATTGTTGCATGTAATTTTTGACGTACTTCCGTAGACCATAGAAATAAGGGGAGAGCCGGCGACAGCTTTGTCTTGCAGGTTCACTAGATACCTGAGGACCAATGTTGTGCCAAAAAATAAAGCCTGGGGCCATGTGACCTGGGTACGGTGCCATCGCACTGAAGAAGGACCCTTTAACTGTAGCCCTATGATAACAACTGCAGAACTGTACCACACTGTTGCCATTGCACTCAGAAAGTTGGAAAAACCCCGAGGACCAAATTTGGGCTTAATCGGACCTCCTTGAAGGGGTCTACACCCATGCGGCATCGCAACTGACGGGTTTCAGCTTAGTGCGGCTTCACCAAACTAGTCATCGGAAATGGGGACTGCAACAATGCTTTCTGGCAGCAGCTTCGCCAGCCCATGGCTCTTTCCTTTGAAAATGGAGAGAGCTCAAAATTTGATATGTTTTAGATCACGCCAACTTTGTCATTTTGACCCACGACACACACTGTGGCGTGACTGGGAACCGCATTGCTCCGAGGAAGAAGGTGCTCGCCGAACAAGAGGAAGAACCGATGTTCAAGGAGAAGAAGCCTTGGATTCCATGAAGCATAGCTCGACATCCAAATCGTGGATCACCGTGAGGGCAAATTCAATGCAACCACCTCGCGAAGAGCTACACACTAGTACAACTCTTACATTCAATCCAAGGTCCGATGATTGCAAGTCCCCAGGTCACCAGAGAAGTAAATCTTGTCGGTTGTCGGAATCCCTTTTTTCGGTAACCTCCTAAATTAGGCAAATGCACAAACCATGACTAAATCAGCCGAAACTTTGTGCAAACCGACTGCGACAACCTCCTCTCTGACTTGCAAGCAGAGCCAAGAACTCAAACAACACAGCTAGAAGAAGTATTGGCAAACAAAGTTCACAAATCTGGTTGAACTTCCATCTAAAGGTAAAGGCCACCACAACATGATTCAAGGGCATCAAGATGCTCACATTAGATAGAACACTAAAGATATGCTACTAAAACAGCTGAACAATTGCCACAAGTTGCAGGACAAGCTTCCAAGGTCTCGTCATGATGGACCAACCTACATGCAAGGATGGTTTTGTGATTCATGCAAAAGATCTCAGGGAAATTTTGGTCATTTTTGCTTAATTTCTGGATTAGTAATGATCCTATGAGACCCTCTCACACACCCATGTGTTTAGGACCCCAAGGGATCACCATTAAATTTGGCACATATCTCTAGAAAATTTGGCACCATGTGAAAATGTTTTTAGAGATCTATGCCAAATGTAATGGTGATCCTTTGGGGTTGTGGGAGGGTCGCATAGGTATTCTTTTAGGATTTACTTTTAATTTCTTAAATTGTAATTAAGCTCGGCTTTTGAGTGTTCGCTCCTGTTTAGTGAATTCCCTATATAAGCAAGCTTAACCCACTTGTAAAGGAGCCCTTTTGGAAAGAACCCAATTGTGAAAAGGGAAATTAAGGCTAGATTGCACTTGTCTCATTAGCTTGTTTTCCTTGTGAGTGCCCTATCCCCATGGGAGAGGACAGAAGGAGAGAGATATCTTTGAGAGAGAGAATATACCCCTGAGTGCACGGTCTCATGGAGGTCACCTTCCCTCTCTTCTGTACTGAGTCACCACTTTTTTTTCTCTCTCTCTCAATCCCACCTCTGCATGCGACTTCATCTATGCGACAATCTGCTTCCACCCGCAAGCCCACAAACACGAGTAAACCCACAAGACTCAACCCTCAGGTTTCCTCACATCCCTTTAGTGACCAGCCAGTCCCCTTCAAAAGGCAACTAAGGACGATGGACATTTAGATCCCATTCCAATAGTTTAGAGAGAGACGAAAGAGGTTGAGAGCTTGAAGGGGACTCCCATCCAAACCGTGCTGATAAGCTGCCGGAGGGCTTCGTAAATGCTCTAATAAGGATATCTGCCTGGGTGTGTCCCCAAACCCCGTAAGAGGCGTAAAGAGGGTATGCGCTCCAGTCGCAAAATCTCTCTTGCCGTTGACACCTATTTGCGAGAAGGAGCGTCTGCACGCAACACACGTGTCAATGCCAGACCTCTGCGGTTGTTCGAGAGAGGCGAACCCCACCGACATCAACTGGCGACTCCACTAGGGACTCGTCACCCTGTCGGTGGCTCGAGCTGTCTTATGTATCAACCTCTATTTCTCCTTTCTCTATTATTGCTATGGGATCCCTTTGTCCCTCCTTCATCCGGGTTGGGGATTTCTACATCCCCATACCCGTGCCCTCACTCGGGGTGAATGGACCTTTCGGTCATATCTCCCCGCATGTTCCTTATACGATGTAGTTGGCCCTGTCATCCTAGTCTCGCCCAAGAAAGTTCGAGGCACGGGCCCTCAAACTCCTCACCCCTCAACCTCTGACACTAAGGGCAAACCCCTTAACGGCCACTACGAGGGCAGTGGTGCGGTCGCCCCCTCACTAAAGCACCCTATCACAAGTGGGCACCCTGCCAGTCACATGCCTCTGGGCGGACCTCGATTGGTCCTAATAAGGCCACCATGCTTGCGGAAAGCAGAAAGGCGACCTGCCCATGTCACACAAGGGTGTCGCCAACACTGGCAACCCCGCACACACACCACCCTCTGACGGCTTCTATGTCAGCTCGCGCGGCTATTCAACCAAGCACACTTACACCTATAATATTCCTGGCAGTCCGGCCATCATAATAATGAACTGGGGCAGGTCATTGCCTACTCTAATATCCCAAGCTACCTCGGGTCACTTCCGACTGGGTGCAGCACTGGTGGCTCCAACACCACCCGCATCTTGCATGTCAATCTTGCGGCTCGAGGCAGCCCAAGGCTTGATCCTCAACAGGAATATGACTCTCGAGACAATTAAGAGCCCCATAAACAATTGCACATGCATGCAGTGGGCCCAAAGGCCCCATCAACTAAATGGGCAGGTACTACCCATACTCCACTCCTCACCCCATAGGGGGTTGGCTCCGCAGCCACCCCAAGCACCACTCTAGATAGCACACACATATGCAGGCCCAAGGAGACTGCCGACTGTGAGGAACGATAGACGTTTTTTGCTCCGCCTGTCACCTCCATTCCACCCACTGCATGGTACTTGAAGAAGTTTTCTTCGAGCAGTATCCTCTCTACTTCGCCCTCTATGTGCATACAAGCCTGCCCTCAGTGCAAGATCCAAGAAGAGAAGATGCAACTAGCAACTACCGACCACTCCATCCCTCATTTCGGTGGCCCTCAACCTCTGTTGCCACCTACAAATCTCCTTCTCCTCAGGTATTTCACTTTTCTCGAGCTCCTCGACTCTGCCCATGCATCAGTAGAATGAGCCTGCCAGGAAGGGGACTTGACCTGCTTCTAATTTTCGGGGAAGGTCTATCGGAACTTGCGGCTCAGGCAGGCAAGAGGAATGGAGGTCCCCCTCCTCCAACGAAAGGTGATGTCTTCTGTCACAGAAGACCTGCCCATCCAAAATTGGTTCCACCATCTATGGGACACGGACGAGCCCGAAGACTACGATGTCGTCCACTCCAATGTCGTCGGGGCACAGGAGGGGGACCCTGCTTCGCCTGACCGTTAGCCCCAAGGCTGTCAAGAGCAAACAGATGAGATAGGGCCATGAGATGTTCAGGCTCCAAGCCTGACAATGGCCCGACCTTAAGGCAAGTTCAGCCTCTATCCTCGGCCCCATCCCATCCCTGAAACAAGCCCGAGATCAGACGTGGAAAGTTCAACCCCTACTCTCTAGGGTCCTCGATTGGAGAACAAAGAGGATGAAGGTCACCCCTCCCACTGCTAGGGTTGGACCGGCTCGTCGAGGTCATGACAGCGAGCCAGAATGGATGGTAACCCGAAAACCCCACGACCCGCTTTGAGAATTTCCTGAACAGCATCCTGGACAGACTCAAGGGGCTCAAAAATGCTCTACCAACAGTCTCCTTCCATCTCTACCCCTGAGCCACCACTCAAGGAGGAGGAAGGACCTCAGCCTCCCCCTCCGACTTCAGCGCCGAGGTCTCCTGATCCTCCTATGTCTTTGGAGGTCCAACCCAACATAGCCTATAAGGGCCACAATTAGTTTGAACGGTACCACTCCTGACAGTGGAGTTTGAACTGGACCACTCGCTGCAATGGAAAGAGGAAGGAAGTCATAGAAGATGGATGCACACGTCCGGCATTAAGGGCGAAGGCTAGCACTGTCTAAGGTGTTTTGGCCTAGTGCCGACCAAGTAGCATAAAGCAAACGCCACGTGCAAGGATGAAGAAATGTTAACACCGCGTGCAAACAAGGGGTATCACCGCGAGCATGAGAGGAGTATCGCCTCATGCGAAAGGCGTAAGAAGCATCATTGCGCATAAAACAAAGTATCTCCATGAATAAGCATCAACGTGTGCATATCGTTGACTGGCGTATCACCATGGGCGTCTTACCATCTGAGACATCGTCACGCGTGGGAGATTAACACCATCAGTGACGAAGGAGTAGAAAAGAGGAAGCAAGAGGCATCGCTGCATGAGTGTGTGAAAAACATCGAGTGGAAGACAGATGAACAACGCCTCGAGCGTCACTGCCGCGTGAGTAACATCACATACGATCGTCGACAGGGTCAGCGCTGAGCCGAATCTGTCAACACCCTGCGAAAGTTGTAAACACCACGCTGCACAAGTGATGCCAGCTATAGCCCTTTTTCATACCTACCGCAATGTCAACCACAGTAGTTCGCACCAACCCCCACGCGTATAAATCACGCCCCTCTTCCACTGCCGTTTTCTTTTTCAAAACTCTCTTTCTCTCTCTAGCACTTCAAGTTGAATGCAATAGTTGGCTGGAGGAAAGGTGACCTACGCGTGAGACTTCTAGATTGAAGCCGCCGTGGAGGAAGCAAGGGGCAACGAGCGAACTACGCGAGGAAGCTTAGGGGCGTCGTGATCAGATAAGTGGATCTAGCATCGTGGCTTGAGATTTCCATGGAGTAATGCGATATGCAAAATATGAAAATGGTAGATTAAAATGCAAGGATTTAGAAATGCATGGAAAATGAAAAGAATGAACGTTTATCCATCCCAATGGCTTGTAGAAATTGCGAAAGAAATATCCTTGTCAAACTTGGTAATTCAACTTGAAAATGGTGGGTGATGTGGCGATAATATGTGGATCCTTGTGGGAAAGGGAATTTCCAGCAATTGTGAGTGCTCTTGCGTGCAGCCTTTCGCTAACCAAATGACACCCGAATGGGCCCCAATTAACCTCAAACAAAAGATATACATGTCTACTTAAAGTTTGCTTCTTGCACCTTGTTATAATATCATAAAAATCAAAAGATGTGGCCCCATTTGCAAAATATGTCGCTACCATGGTTGATGTAAATTTTCAGCAACCGTGCCTCTTTTTAGGCCGCATTTTCAGCCTGGTAAACGACACCCGAATGCCGCAAAATTGCTACTGTTGTAAAGCCTTGTGAATGAATGTAAAGTTACATGTTTTGAGATTCTTGAAATTCCCTATAAATGTTGAATTATTTTTGAAAATGCATAGACACATCAGCACTCATCACTATTGCTCATTTGAGGGCTCCTCTTGATTTTGTGAATAAAGTTTTATTTTCTCAAAAGTGAAGCACCTAACTTTCTTGCTTAGTTATTAATTGAAGCATCAAGATGTATTGACCTAGTAATGAGTGTGAATGCCACATGATAATTGCCATGTATATGTTATGGGAATGTGTGAATGATGCCTCTTTATAAAGGGTTAGGTGAAGAGTAAACGACGTAATATTGATACAATTGATTCATGATGAAAGTTTCATGATAATTGTCAAAGTTCCATTGATAATACTCTTGTATGAATGTTACACTATGAATCACGGAATGAATGCCTCGTTATGAGTGCCATACTAATATGATGCTGTTATGATAAGAATGTTATGTATGTGTCATGAGGAAAATGGATTAACTTTGGTGAATGGATTGAGGCTTGAATGCTGACCACTATGCATTGGGACCCAAGCCCATTGATAGTGGGTATTATTGTTTTACTAATGATAATGTTGATCACTACGCATTGGGACCCGAGCCCTTTGGTAGTGGATATTGGACTTAAGATGGGAACACTGCCCGCTACGTGGTGGGGCCTGAGCCCATCAGTAGTGGAGCTAGGTTCATCGAGATAGTGATGCCGGCATATTCCCTAGCCTGCACAACGACAGAACGAGTTAGGGGAGAAAGGAGGGTAGCTCCCTGTAATTTATGAGATGAGATATGAGATTTGATGCCTTGCAAAGGTGACTGCCTGTCAAACCCCCAATGCGCATTGGGGACCGTGTTTGTAAGTTGAGGGTATTACGAATTGAATTAATCCCCTTGTCATTACTCTCCCTCCTATGGGATTGTAGAAGTCCTAAGTAACGAGATTGGCTTGGCCTGATGGATAGGGGGGTGAGTATGCAATGGGTAAATTGTGATTGCGATTTCTTATAACTAGAATGACTGCATAATACGATTATAATGGATGCACTATCCTTTGGATACCATGTCTAGAATTAATGCACTGTTACTTGGATATCGTGTTTATAGTTGACGTACTAACCTGATGACCAATATACAAGAGTACTGCACTGCCACTAATTATGTTCAAATAAATTGTTTATTTATCTTTGATAGACTTGATACCAATGCATAACACTAGGTTTGGTTACTGAGCGTCAGAGCTCATTCCACTAGTTTCTTTCCTCCCTATAGACTGAGGGTTGCAGGTTCAGAGTTGGGAGCTTGCCAAGGTCCAAGGCGGCCACTCGAAGGAGTTTTAGATCTTGTAGGTTGCCGGGCTCTCTGGCCTGATTGTACTATTTTTTTAAAAATTATGTTACTTTGGGTATGGGGCCCTGAACTCGGTTGTATTACTTTTCGATGTAATGTAATGTATCGTATTTTGAAGAATGGTTTGGCCAATTTTTAAATTCTTGACTTATGTAAGCCTTTACTTTCCATGGTTTGCTCAATTTCTGAGAAAGAGGCATTGAATCCACTCTTTCCTGAGAGTCAAATGCTACAAGGGGATCACGAACCCGTGCTCAGTCACCCTCCGTCAGGGTTAGGTGAGATGGCTGGGAGCGGGGTCGTGACAGATATGGTATCAGAGCAGCCAAGATATGATTCTTGGCTTACGGAGTTCAGGAAGGTCCTTAAATTAGTTTTGGCGTAAACAAGTGGCTGGGTGTCCTTGTGACTAGGTTAAATATGCCGAGAGCTTGTACCCAGAATGCGAGTTTCAGTAATGAAAATACTGGGGCACTCGGCGTGTTTTATAAGACTATGGGGGCTATGACCCAAATGATGAAGGAATCGATGCCAACCCAGGCTACCCCTACACCTGACTAGAATGACAGTAGCCTCCTAGAGAGGTTTAGGAGGATAGAACCCCTAACCTTTTTAGGGCATGGAGGAGTAGAAAAGGCTGAGAAATAGAAAAAACAAATGGAGAAGATTTTAGAGGTGTTACACTGCTCGGATGGGCAAAAAGTCTGGCTAGGGGCCTTTATGCTGGAAGGGGAAGTAGAGTACTGGTGGGACTCCGTGAAGCAAACTTGTAGGGAGATTGGGATCGATGTCAACTGGGGAAACTTCTTGGCAGCCTTCGATGAGAAGTACTTCCTCGATTCAATCAAGGAAAGGAAGGAAGTAGAATTTATTGAACTCCAGTAAGGGAGTACGACTGTTGAACAATATGCCGCCTGATTTACAGAACTCTCTAGATATGCCCCCCACATCATAAATACTGAGGGGCAAATGGCGGCTAAATTTGAAAGGGGCTTACGACCAGATATCAAGAGTAGAGTGATGTCGGCCAATATAAAGTTGTATGCCCCTATGGTTGATCATGCCCTGAAGATGGAAAAAGACTACGAGGATCGTAGGTTTTGGAGGGAAGGAAAAATGAAAGTAGTGCTGCGGGAAAGTTTGGGAAGAAACCCGAACAGTTTTCGAGGAGAAACTCTAGAGGGAAGCCATACCCACCTAATCCAAGGATCCCGAAGAGTCTTCTAAGCAAAAGCGACACTAACCGGCACCTGATTTGTACTTACTGTGGGAAACACAACCACACCACTATGGACTGCTACCCAAAGAAGAATGTATGTCTGAAATGCAGTAATCCTGGCCACTGGGTGAGGGATTTCCCCATGATGAAGGCTGAGGATCGCCTGAAGACCCAAGGATGAGTTTTTGCACTCACTAAACAAGAGGCCAAGGCATCCACCTCAGTGATCAGAGGTATGCTCTCAATTTGTGATGTTAATGCTAAAGTCTTAAATGATCCTGGATCCTCTCACTCTTTTGGTTCACCCCATTTTGCCCATTACTTGAATGTTGCACCTGCATGTCTCAATTATACTTTATGGTATGCACGTCTTTGGGAGGCTCGATAAAAACTGAGAGAATATATAGGCAATGTAAACTTACGATTTAGGGGTGAGACCAACCTAAGGATTTAATCCACCTATATATTCAAGACTTTGATATGATTCTCGGCATGGATTAGTTGTTTACACACCATGCCAGCGTCAACTGTCATGAAAAGATGGTAACCTTTAAAGGTCCTGATCGAGCAGAAATTCACTTCAGGGGCATTAAGAACAATTTCCCCCTTCACCTCATCTCTGCCCTCTGGGCCTCTCAACTTTTGAATAAGAAATGTGTACGGTATCTGGCTTATGTAGTGGAAAATTGAGCTATGCAGTCCCAGTTAGAAGAGATACCAGTGGTGAAGGAGTACCCCGAGGTATTCCTTGAAGAACTGTCATCCCTACCTCCGATAAGGGAAATTGAATTTGAGATATATGTAACCCCGGGCACTGTGCCCATCTCTAAAGCCCCATATAAAATGGCCCAGGCAGAGTTGAAAGAGTTAAAGGAGCAGTTCCAAGAATTGTTAAATAAGGGGTTCATCCGACCCAGCGTGTCACCCTGGGGTGCACCGGTCCTGTTTGTGAAGAAGAAGGATGGGTCCCTGAGGCTATGTATTGACTATAGGCCACTAAACCAAGTAACGGTGAAGAATAAGTATCCTTTGCCTAGAATCGATGAACTCTTCGATCAACGCCAGGGAGCCCAAGTGCTTTCTAAGATCGATCTTTGATCAGGGTACCACGAACTAAGGGTGAAGGAAGGAGACGTCTCGAAGATGGCCTTTAGAACTCGATACGGTCATTACGAGTTTCTTGTGATGTCGTTCGGATTAACCAATGCCCTTGTCGCATTCATGGATTTGAGGAATAGGGTGTTCCGACCATTTCTAGATGACTTTGTGGTGGTCTTTATTGATGATATTCTAGTAAACTCAAAAAGCTGGAAGTTACATGAGCAGCATCTAAGATCTGTTTTGCAAACCTTAAAGCCAGAAAGGTTGTATTCCAAATTAAGTAAGAGTGAGTTTTGGCTACCCAACATGACCATCCTGGGTCACATTATTTCAAAGGAAGGGATCACGGTCGACCCTTCCAAAGTTGAAGTCGTGCTTAAGTGGGTGAAATCGGAAAATGTGACCAAAGTTCGTAGTTTCCTGGGGTTAGCCGGATACTACCAGTGCTTTGTAGAGGGATTCTAAAAAATAGCGCTGCCCTTAACTCGGCTGACTCAAAAGAGAGTGGAGTTTTTGTGGTCAGAAGATTGTGGGAGAAGTTTTCAAGAACTCAAGAAGAGACTGACCACCTCCCCAATCCTGGCATTTCCCGAGGGAAATGAAGATTTCAGGATTTATACTGATGCATCTCATAAATGGCTCGGGGGTGTACTAATGCAGAGAGGTAAGGTTATCCCCTACTCCAGGCAACTAAAGTTGTAGAAGCAGAATTATCCAACTCATGATTTACAGCTCGTGACAGTAGTAGTTGCACTAAAAATCTGGAGGCACTACCTCTATGGGGCCAAGTTTAAGGTGTTTACGGACCACAAGAGCCTCAAATACCTATTTTCTCAAAATAATTAAACATGAGGCAAAGAAGATGGATAGATCTACTGACTGACTATGATTGCAGAATCGAATACCATCCAGGCAAAACTAATATAGTAGCCGACGCCTTAAGTTGGAAAATTGTGGTCTCGATAACACATTTGATGGTGCGAGAAATGAAGTTGTTGGAGGATGTGATTGGGTGGCACCCATCTCAACC
Source organism: Amborella trichopoda (assembly GCF_054954075.1). Classification (NCBI taxonomy): domain Eukaryota; kingdom Viridiplantae; phylum Streptophyta; class Magnoliopsida; order Amborellales; family Amborellaceae; genus Amborella; species Amborella trichopoda. Next base: position 18,622,117 of record NC_142343.1, on the reverse strand, counting down.
TCTCGGTGAAGAGAGTAAAGTACTGTCATGCCTAAGGGTGGAGCCCCAACTCTTCCAATAGGTCATAGCGGCTTAGAAAAAAGATCCCCACCTGATGAAAATCCTTGAAGATCTGAAGATAGGAGGGAAAGAGGATTTTTCTATAGGCAATGATGAATTGTTAAGGTTTAAAGGCCAAATATGTGTTCCCAATGATGAAAGTGTAAAAAAAGCCATTATGAAGGAAGCACGCCACTCTCGCTACACGATACATCTTGAGGGTACGAAGATGTACCAGGAATTAAAAAGAGCCTTCTGGTGGAAATATATGAAGCGAGACGTGGCATAATTTGTGGCTAAATGTCTAACGTGCCAACAAGTGAAGGCCGAACATCAGAAACTTGCTGGACTATTGCAGCCGCTGCTCATACCCGAGTGAAATGGGAACACATCGCTATGGACTTTTTCTCTAGGCTACCAAGATCAAGTGTAGGGCATGATAATATCTGGGTCGTGGTGGACCGACTAACTAAGGCTGCTCATTTCTTACCGGTTTGTATAACCTATACATTGAACAAGCTGACCTAGGTATACATTAGAGAAATTGTGAGACTTCATGGGATTCCTATCAGCATTGTATCAGATAGGGACCCCAGGTTCACTTCTAGGTTTTGGGCATGTCTACAATTAGCCCTGGGGACTGAGCTTACTTTCAGTGCTTCTTTTAACCCCCATACAGACAAATAGTAAAAAAGGACCATCCAAACTTTGGAAGACATGTTGAGAGCATGTGTGACCGATTTTAGAGGGCGCTGGGAAGACCATCTGGAGTTTGCTTAAAATAACAGCTTCCAAGCCAGCATCCGGATGGCACCTTACGGGGCCCTATATGGGAGAAAATGCAGATCACTTAGATGCTGGGAAGAAGTGGGCGCAAGGAAATTTCTAGGGCCTGAAATAGTTCAACTAACTTTTGAAATGTTTTCCTTAATCAGAGAGCGGCTCACGACTACCCAAAGTCGGAAAAAGAGTTATGCCGATACTCACAGGAGAAACCTCGAGTTTGAGGTGGGAGATCAGGTCTTCTTAAAGGTATCGCCCACCAAAGGCGTTACAAGGTTTGGTAAGAAAGGGAAACTAAGCCCACGATTCATTGAGCCTTTTGAGATTTTGGAGAGGATTGGGAGCGTGGCATACCGCCTTACCTTACCACCTGAATTGGCCAGCATTCACAATGTCTTTCATGTGTCCCTACTGAAAGAATATCAGCCCGACCCTTCTCATGTTTTGGAATACGAACCGATCATGCTCCGAGAAGACTTGACCTACATCGAGCTGCTGATCGGAATATTAGATTGGAGAAAACAAGTATTGCGGAATAAAGAGATTACCCTGATGCTGGTGCAATGGCAATAGCACACAAGGGAAGAATCAACGTGGGAGTGGGAGGATGAAATTAGGGAGAAATACCCCCACCTCTTTGATTTATGATTTTAGGGACAAATCCTTTTTAAGAGGGGGATGATGCAAGGGCCACAATTCGTTTGAACTGGACCACTCGTGGTAGTGGAGAGAGAGAAGGAAGTCACGGTAGACGGAAGCGCAAGCCCGGAGTTAAGGGAGAAGACTAGCACCATCGAAGGTGTTTTGGCCTAGTGCCGACCATGTAGCATAAAGAAAATGCCATGCGCAAGGGTGAAGAAATGGTAACACTGAGTGGAAACAAGGGGTATCAGCGCGACCGTGAGAGCCATGCGTGAAAGGCATAAGAAGCATCGCCACGCGTGAAACAAAGTATTGTCGTGCATAAGCATCACCGCGTGCATATCACCGACTAGCATATCACCGCAGGCGTCTTATCGTCTGAGACATCACCACACGTGGGAGCTTAACGCCGTCAGTGAGGAAGGAGCGGAAAAGAGAAAGCAAGAGGCAACGCTGCATGACTGCGTCACTAATGTCGAGTGGAAGACAAATGAGCATCGCCGTGAGCGTCACTGCCATGTGAGTAACACCATGTACGACCTCAGACAGGGTCAGCACTGCGCCCAATCTGTCAGGACTGTGCGGAAGTTGTCAACGCCGTGCTGCACAAGTGGCATCAGCTACAACACTTTTTCCTACCTTTTACTGCATCAGCCACAATAGTTCACACTAACCCCCACGTGTATAAATCGCGCCCCTCCCCGACCGCCGTTTGCTTTTTCAAAACTCTCTTTCTCTCTCTTTAGCACTTAGCATGGAATGTAATGGCTGGCTGGAGGAAAGGCGACCTGTGTGTGAGACTTCTAGAGTGAAGCTGCCATGGAGGGAGCACGGAGCGACATGCAAACTGTGTGAGGACGCTTAGGGGCACCGTTATCAGGTAAGTGGATCTAGTGTCATGCCATGAGATTTCCATGGAGTAATGCGATATGCAAAATCTGAAATGATAGATCAAAATGCAAGGATTTAGAAATTCATGGAAAATGAAAAGAATGAACGTCTATCCATCCCAATGGCTTGGAGAAATTGTGAAGGAAATCTCCTTGTCAAACTTGCTAAATCAACTTGTAAGTGGTAGGTGATGTGGTGATAATATGGGAATACTTGTGGGAAAAGGATTTCAAGCAACTGTGAGGAATCTTGTGTGGAGCCTTCCATTGACCACACAGTGCTCGAATGGGCCCAAATTAGCCTCAAACAAAGGATTTGCATGTCTAGTTAAAGTTTTCTTCTTACACCCTGTTATAATATCATAAAAGTCAAAAGATATGGCCCCTTTTACAAAATATGTCACTGACATGGTTGCTGTAAATTTCCAGCAATCGTGCCTCTTTTTGGGCCACATTTTCGGCCAGGTAAACGACAAAAGAATGCCCCAAAATTGCCACCGTTGTAAAGCCTTGTGAATGAACGTAAAGTTGTATATTTTGAGATTCTTGAAATTCCTAAAATGTTGAATTATGTTTGAAAATGCATAGACACACCAACACTCATAAGTATTGCTCATTTGAGACCTCATCTTGATTTTGTGAATAAAGTTTGATTTTCTCAAAAGTGAAGCACCTAACTTTCTTGCTTAGTTACTAATTGAAGCATCAAGATGTAATGACCAAGTAATGAGTGTGAATGCCACATGATAATTGCCATGTATATGCTATGGGAGTGTGTGAATGATGCCTCTTAACAAAGGGTTAGGTCAAGAGTAAACGACGCAATATTGATACGGTTGATTCATGATGAAAGTTTCATGATAATCGTTAAAATTCCATTGATAATGCTCATGTATGAATGTTATACTATGAATCACGGAATGAATGCCTCGTTATGATTGCCATACTGATATGATGCCGTTATGTTAAGAATGTGATGTATATGCCATGCGACAAATGAATCGACTTGGGTGAATGGAAGGAGGCATGAATGCTGACCACTACGCATTGGGACTCGAGCCCATTGGTAGTGGGTATTGTATTGTTTTACTAATGATAATGTTGAGCACTATGCATTGGGACCCGAGCCCTTTAGTGGTAGATATTGGACTAATTGAGGGGAACACTAGCAGCTACGTGGTGGGGCTTGAGCTCATCGGTAGTCGAGATAGGTTCACCGAGATAGTGATGTTCGCATATTCCCTAGCTTGCACAATGACAGGAATGACTTAGGAGAGAAAGGAGGGTTGCTCCCTGTAATTTATAAGATGAGATATGAGATCTGATTGAATGCCTTGCAAGGTGACGGCCTGTCAAACCCCCAATGCGCGCTGGGGAACGTGTGTGTAAGTTGAGGGTATTACGAAGTGGATTAATCCGCTTGTCATTACCCTCCCACTTGTGGGATGGTTGAAGTCTTAAGCAATGGGATTGGCCTGACCTGATGGATAGAGCTTCTACTGGTAGGAGCAGGTGAATTAGGGAGTGAGTATGCAATGGGTAAATTGTGATTGTGATTTCTTATAACTAGAATGAGTGCGTAAAATGTCTATAATGGACGCACTGTCTTTTGGATACCATGTCTACAATTAATGCACTGTTACTTGGATATCATGTTTATAATTGTAGAAACCTCATTTTAAATCTGGCAAATTCTTTGGTTTATTTGAACCCTTAGGACCACACTTAACCTAGTAAACCCAAATCCTTAGTTCACATAGCCTACCTTGTGATCCGGAACCAGTTTGCCTGCCCAGAACCCTGCAGAAACCCTGTTTTGATCTAGATTTCTGTAAATGCCCTTTTTTACCAAACAATCATTAAAAATAAAAATAAAAATCTATTTTGACCCAAATTTTCGCTGAGAGCTTCACAAGAGGGAGAGGAACACACTAGAAAAGAAAAAAAAAAAAAAAAAAATCAATTTTGACAAGTTCTTGCTTGGGAGTCACGGGGCACGCTGCCTAGGCGACACGCCTCGTGCCGCCAAGATCCGAGACCTCTTAAAAACCTGCTTTTGACTGAGCCTTTGGTGGGTTACAGGAGGATATTCTCCCCAATAAATTTTCCCCCCTTTTAGCGTCTTTTGGGAACCATTTAGGGGGAATGGAGAGAGAAGCCCAGAGGAGACTAGGAGAAAGAGATTTTTGGGGAGAAAGACGAGAGACTAGAGATAGAGACTGAAACCCTAACAAAGGAAATGAAACCAATAGAGATGAAAAACCTGAGTGAATGATAGGAGAGAACCTTGGAAATTGTGTTAGGGAGCCTGGGCCTCCTAAGAGAAACCTCAGATAAACCCTTAGAAGAGAACTCACTATCAGAGACTTGCTGATCGAGATCTGGACCAAAAGGGCAAGAGGAGCCGGTTCTGATACGGGTGAGCCCCAAAGGCTCGGGAAGCCCGGGCCATACAGCGCAGTCTGGTAACATTTCTTTTTTTTTAACTATTATTTCTTTTGTTTTCTTCACCTAATATTGAGCTGAATTTGGTTATTTTGATTTGAAATCATATTTTAAATGCTTTTTATGAAGTTGGCTCGCCAATAGATCTGAGAGCATATCTGCTCATTTATGGGCAGATCTGGCCTCAGATCTGAATTCAATTGTTCCCACACTCTTTACCATTTTATTTCCTTTATTTTTATCAATTTAAAGCATCAAATTAGAGGGATCTACTTCCACATATCACTTTGATTTTTCACAGTAAACACTTTGGCTCCCACCGTGGGGCAAACGAGCGTGATCGATGCATCAAAATTTTGAAAATCTCATAAAATTTTAAAACTTTGCAGACATGTTCTAGGTACCATTTTATGACTTTTCCCAAAGTTTCAGGTCAAAATAAAATATTCAAAAATAAATTTTTTTTTTTCTATTAGATCTGTTGTCGCTTTATTTGAATTTATTTTCATCAAAAAAACATTTTATTTGTTGTTTCTCCAAGTCGACATAGGGCGTGCCGCCTAAGTGACATGGACCGTGTCGCCCAGGTCAGGGGCGACAAGCTCTCTGATTCCCCCCGTGGCCCAATTCAAAATTTTTTAAAATTTTCTAAAATTTTTCAGGCTGGGGTCCTTGGCCTTTCTTTTGCTTGCTCAAAAACTTTCAGACCAAAATAAAATTTTGAAAAATACCAAAATAAAATTTTACTCGATATAGGTCAGCTTTATATGTTGTTCTTCCATTTCACTTTGTTTTTATTTTATTTCATCAAAAAGTTTGATTTTTCTACTTCTGTAACTTCCAATAGCCTTATTTCATCAAGATAAACAAGATAAAAAACAAAAATAAAATAATTTTGTTTTTTGTTTTGGGCGACACGACCCGTGCTGCCCAACCTACAGGTGCGACACGGCCCGTGCCGCCCTATCACAAAGGTCCCAGAAACATTATGGGGCAATAGGCTTGTTCCAGAGCCTTTTTTGTGCTTTTCCACCCATTTTTGGTGTAAAATAAATTTTTTAAAAATATAAAAAAACTATTTTGCTTCAGGTAGGTATGCTCTAATCTTGAATTTCTGATTTCATTCTAGTTAGTTAATTCCTGTTTTCCCTGCTTTCATCATTCTTAGTTTAGCTGTTTTTCATCAAATTTAAAATGAAAAAATATATATAAAAATACAAAATAAAAATAATAATAAAAGAAAAATTGATTTTAGGGTTGCTTGCACCCTCCCTGAACCGTGTCCCGTTCGAGTCATCCTCGACTTGGGTCACGCTTGACTTGGCATGAACTGTGCCTGGTTTCACTACTTTGACCATACATTCTTAGGGGCCTTCACCCCTCCATTTATATTGTGCCTCGAGCGAGTTTTGCCTCGAAGCGCGCATCGCTAGGCGTGATCAGCGTCGAGCGCTCATTTGTTTTCTTTCTTATTGTGTTCATGTGTGCTTGACTTTATTTCATTTGTGTGCTTCTTTACACACTCTAGCACACACCGACCGGGAATCTCGGAAAACCAGAAAGTTTTTTTTCGAGAACCCCCAAAATCTTCTTTAATGGTGTGAGGGGAACCTAGTGTAACTTTAACTGTGAGTTCCCCTCTGTAATCCTTTGCCTCAAAGAAACTCCACGTATAGTAGGACCTGGTGAACATCTTATAACAGAAGACCAAGACTTATGTGGGGACCTATAGCAGCCTAACCACATTTCAATTGTTAAGAACCCATTCTCAAGCTAAGCCTACTCATAATCAGACTAGGTCAAACTTTTTCTTGTGCTTTCTTGCTTATTCCTGGTCAGTTAATCTTTGATTCCATTATGGACCCGCTTTTGGTCCGAGCTGAAGCTTCTGGGTCCAAGTTCAGGCTTAGACCCAGCCTAGCCAAGGTCCGAACCAGGTTTCGCCTTGGTCAGCCCCCTCTTGGTCAAAGCCAAAGGCTCGTTCCTAGTTCATCTTTGATCCAGTCCAGGTCCACGTCTGGTCTGATTATCAAAACTCTTTGGGTCTAAGTCCAAGCTTGTATCCAGCCTAGCCCAGGTTCACACTCAGGTCCGAACATAGGCCCCCTCTTGGTCTGAGCCGAAAGCTTGTTTCTGACTCATCTTTGATCCATTTCAGGTCACACCTAGTCTGATCATTAAAAATCTCTGGATCCAAGTCAAGGTTTGTACCTAGCCTAGCCCAGGTCCAAACCAGGTTCACACCCAGGTTCGAACCTAGACCCCCTCTTGGTCCGAGCCGAAGGATCATTCCTATTTTAATCTTGATCCAGTCCGGGTCCACATTCGGTCTGAGTTTCAAAACCCTGTAGGTCCAAGCCCTGGCTTACACCCAGCTCAGTCCAAGTACAAATCAGGCTCACACCCCGGTCCGAACTAAGACTCACCCTTGGTCCGAGCCGAGACTCGTGCACCATCTAGTCTAGATCTTAGTCTAGGTTATAACATAGGTCGAAGCATAGTGTTGCCTCTAGAGCTAGACTAGACTTACCTTAGTTCAGGGTCTGAACCAAAACCCATTGAGTCGAGCAAGTCTAGATTTTAGTCTGGTCTTAGCCTAGGTCTTAGTCAAAGTTTTGCCCATAGAGTCAGGCTAGGTCTGCCCTAAGCTGTCGAGTCTAGCCCTTACTTAAGTCTAGATTCTAGAACCTAGCTAAAGAGAATCACCATGTCAGTTACTCAAGAAGACCGTGATGATTGCTCCATAGCTAACTCTAAACCAAACCTTCCCAAACCTAGGGACCAATATGCTGCAATCCCTTGAAACTATCAACAGACCTCATGCCAATCCATTATCTAACGCCAAGGTCTTCAGTTGGAGGAAGAGTTCCAAGGGACCCCTCCTAATCCCGAAATCGACGTGATTTGAAAAGCTAATTCAGTCTAAAAAACTCTGAATAGTCAGGGTGTCTGACCATGCATCGTCCTATAAGGGATTTTAGGTATCCAAAGTAGAAGTCGAGTGAGGGAAGAAATTCATGCGGCATCTAACGCAAATTCCCACAACTCGAACCAAGATAACCTCGAGATGCAGCGGTCTCAGAACCAAGACCCACTTAGGTTTAGGAGATCCAATCCAACCTTCAGCCACCATAGTACTGCTCACGATGTTCTTAACACTGTACGGTGTAGAGGCATCAATTTAGATCAACCCCTAAGCGAGATGGGCATCCAAGATGCCCTTAAAAGTCTGATTGACTTAGGTTTCACTGTTCATGCCCCAGCTCACAGGTATAACCCAAACTAAGTTAGCAGTATAGTTCAACCCCTGGTACAACCGAGTCAGTCGATTCTTCAATTGGTCCCATTAGTCCATCCGGTCCAACAAACGGTGTCATTTCCACAACCGTGGCGACACCTATTGGTTAGTATGCCCCTTAGGCACAAAATGTATCAAACCGCCCCGGTAACCGCGGTTCATCCATCACAAGCCCAAGCAGGCCAACAGCTACCCCAAGTCTCGACTAATCAGTCTATGCTTGGGAACCCTCCGACCGGTGGGCCTACACTCATGCTGAATACCCAACAAGAAGGCACCTTAAAAGTGATACAAGATATGCTTGTAAGGATCGGTATGCACGAAATCCTACCCTCAGAGGCCTACGTTCATGGAACCCATGGAGGCATGGAAGACCTTCCCCCTGGGTTTGTCATCCCAGAGTTTAAAAGCAAATTCAATGGGAAGAGTGACCCAGATATTCACCTTAACGCATACCTCCTCTCCGTCTGAACCTTGTGAGACATGCCTAACCAGTTGAAGGCTCTGTTTTCTCAAACTTTGACAGGTGAGGCTTTAAACTGGCATCGAAGAATGATGACTGCTCAACCACACATAACTCCAGATGAAATGTTCAACCAGTTCGTCTCTCATTACCGTGGGTTGACACCAAGATCTCTTTCCCTGGGGGAGCTCAGTGCAACCAAAGAAAACCCGAGAGAATCCTTCGAGGATTTTAATGGTCGATTCAACGAGGCGGCGATGCGGGTCATCGAATATCCACTCATGGACCTAGCTAAAATCTCCATGGCCTTAGAAAATGCAGCTCCAGAATACAGGACATTCTTTAGTTAGGGACTTATCCCCCACTCTTTCGACTCCATGATCGAGCGGGTGGCACGACATGAAAGGGCAAAAGGGACACCTCTTAGTACTAGGCCCAATAACAAACCCATCATGACTCCCCAGAGTAAAAATAAGAGCAATGGCAAGGGAAAAGCTTCTGGTCAGGTTAACGAAATTGTCATTAACAGACTGGCTCAAGGTTCAGCCACCTAGCACAATAATAGGAATCAAAATCGAAGGGCTCAGCCTAGAGCTGGCACTCGGAATAACAATCGAAGGCGAGAGGACAACGTCACTCCTCTCAAAGACCCATTAGAAAAAGTTCTGGAGTTAATCTTAAAGAAAAACATGGTTCAACTCCTGCCACCATTTGAACCACCATTTGAGGTTAAGGATAAGAACAGATGGTGCAAGTGGCATAGAAACCATGCCCATGAGACCCAAAATTGTTTCTACTTGAAGCAGGTGATTCAAGGGTTGATTAATAAGGGCGACATCAATGTCGGGCCTAGAAAACAACTTGTTGAAGGACCTAATCAAAAGATGGGTACATTCACAAACCCTCTCCCCAAAAATACCACCACAACGATCGAAGAAACGGGAGCTCTGAGTTTCTCAAAGGGGGATGTTATCAATCACATGATTGAAAACGGAGATGAAGAAGATGATCCCAGCCAATTCATATTTGCTTGTAATCATCGTCTCCAGGAAGTTGAAAAAGATCTTTTGAGTCTTCTTAGAGGAAACTCTTTGCCCCTCGAGCTCTGGTGATCCTCCTAAGTGGGACCAGTATGATGAAGATGCTGCCCTCAAGATTGACATGGTCAAAGCTGATGAAAAGGGTTCATCTTCCAAACAAGGGGCCAACACCCCGAGGTCTCCCATTACTATCGTTAAGGCTGACCCTATTGAGTCCAGGCTGGCGAAGTTGATTCCTTAACCCGAAGGGGTCAAGGGTTCAAGCCCGTCCAATTGATGGTAGACACTCTTGATGAAAGAATAGAAGCCACTTCAACAGCCAAACCACCAGGAACCTAATAAAAGAACTCAAGGATCTGCAACCACCTATGATCTACCAACTCATCTCGGGAAGATCCAAGCTCAAATCTCCATGTTGGAGCTACTTGCGAATTCACCGGCACATAAAGCGTAAATTGAAAAGGTTTTTGCTAAGACCCACGTCCCGAGCAACACACAACCGGATGAGCTGTGTGGGATGATCAAGCAACTAATGGCACTAACACCAATCATATTCACGGACGAGGACATCCCGGCTAATGTCAATCGCTTTCATGTCTAGCCTCTTCATATCACTATTTTCATGAAAGGATATGAGATAACGAGAGTGCTGGTTGATAATGGGGCATCCCTGAATATATGCCCTACGAAAACGGTGAAGCAGATAGCCAAAAGCCCAGATGACTTCAAACCGTGTCAGTTAAAGATCGCTGCATATGATGGGACTAAGAGGCAGGCTGAGGGCATATTGCCTCTCACACTCAAGATTGGCCCCACCATTCAGTTTATAAAGTTTTATGTCTTGGACATAAAACCTTCTTTCAACATGCTGCTAAGAAGACCTTAGTTCCACGAAAACCTCGTGGTCGCCTCCACGCTACATCAATATCTAAAATTTCCAACCATAAATGGCATTGTAAAGCTAATTGTGCACACATAGCGGAAAGCTAGTTGAGCTCTGGGAAATCACACTAGCTTCGTTCGAGCAAGCTGATTGTGCCACTTTACGCCTAGAGGCTGGTGACCCTGTTCCTCAAATTTTGCAAACTTCCGCATCGATGGAGGAGATTATCCAATGCCAACATCGATACAGCTTCAGGTCCCTCGAAGCTTGGCACATGCTCCTCTCGCAAGGCTTCCAACCAGGCCAAGGCTTGGGAAGTCAAGTGCAAGGCGTAAAGGAAGCGATTTCTGCATCACCTGAAGAAAAAACTAGAAAAGGGGTTTGAAGAGGGCTCACGTGTACTCTTACCCTATTTCGAAGCCGGATAAAGCCTTCAAGCCCTCAGTGCTCCATATCAGGGGGCAGTCAAAGCCTCGATCCTCTCGATGCCCGTCCCCAAAAACGATCGAAAGTGATCTTCGAGTCCCCAACAGGGGATATTCCCTCTTCCACATCTCAATACACACAAGAACTAAGAATTGAAGATCTATTTGCTGACCTGGATCTGGAGGAGGTGTGCACAGTTGGCTCTACTCTAACACAACCAAGGGTGCTCATCCACCAACACCAACTTAGAGACGAAATTGGTCAATCACTCCTTTATCTTGAGAATCACTAGAAAGCATACGAGTGGCACCTTCGTCCCTGTGCCAAAAAATGAATAGGCGCGGGGTGGCCATCTAACCACCCTGCGCGACTGGTCCCCAACATTTCTCTCGTGAGTGCCATAAGGGACACCTCGTACGACATTTCAAAAACCGTGGAAAATTCAAAACATGATAAAGCTGATAATAATGAAAAAGAATTTTCAAAAACATCGCTCACTCAAGATAGCTCAATAACGGTGCATAATACCTTAGACGATGAATTGGACGATCAAGATGAAGATCAAGAGAGTCAATAGTCTAAAGAAATCTTTCAACTTGAAGAACTTACTTCCCATGTTGAGTAATTCAAGAAAAGGTTCGATGGTGACCCAACGGCTATCATCAAAGAGACGATTGACGTAAACTTAGGAACTGAGAAGGACCTAAGGTTAACCAAGATTGAAATCTCCTTATCTTATAAGGAGTGGGAAAATGTGATTTCCTTTCTCAAGGAATATCGTGATGTCTTTGCCTGGTCATATGATGATATGCTAGGGTCGGATCCTACATTGGTGCAACATCACCTAATATACAACGAAGGGGCAAAGCCTGTAAGGCAGAAACTCTGACGTCAAAAGACTCATCTTGAGCTTAAAATAAAAGAAGAAATAAAAAAACTACTCAAGGTGAAGTTCATTACTCCCGTCGACTATTCAGAATGGTTGGTAAACATAGTGGTCGTACCCAAGAAAGACGGCAGGATTCGAGTGTGTGTCGATTACAAAGACCTCAATAAGGCATGTCCCAAAGACAATTTTGCTTTACCAAACATAGATTCCTTAGTCGACAACACTGCAGGTCACGAGATGCTGTCATTCATGGACGGCTTCTCAAGTTACAACCAAATCCTTATGGCCGAAGAAGATCAAACCAAGACGTCATTCATAACACTAACCTACTGTTATAAAGATTTGCCCTTTGGCTTAAAAAATGCCTGAGCAACTTATCAACGGGCAATGACTAGCATCTTCCTCGATTTAATGCATACAATCATGGAGGACAATGTCGACGATATTCTGGTCAAGTCGAAGACCAGATCTGGTCATCTCACCGACCTGAGAACCACTTTCGAAAGACTCTGGAAACATCAACTCAAACTCAATCCTCAAAAATGTGGCTTTGGAGTTGAATCCGGCAAATTACTAGGCTTTATTGTAAGCCAAACTGGCATTGAGGTGGACCCGTCCAAAATACGAGTCATCACTAAAATGCCTCCTCTCCAGAACATCAGAGAAATTCGTGGGCTTCAAGGTTTCCTACAAGCCATAAGGAGATTCATTTCACAACTGACGGATAAGTGCGCACCATTCAATAGATTCCTTAAGAAGGACACCCCATTCATATGAGACAATGAATGCCAAGAAGCGTTCGATCAAATCAAGGAATACCTCACTAAACCTCCCATCCTTAGTCCTCCTAGTCTAGATAAACCCATGTTCCTATACATGTCAGTGAAATACAAGACCAAGGGGGCAATGTTAGGACAATATAATGACCATAGAAAAGAACAAACGATATACTATATCAGCAAAACCATGATCGATTATGAGATAAGATACATGGATGTGGAAAAACACTGCTTAACACTTGTGGGGGTCATGTAGAAACTAAGACATTATGTCTTATCTCATTCTGTCATGCTCATATAAAAAATTGACCCACTCAAGTACCTATTAGAGAGGCCTATCCTCAACGGACGTTTAGCGAAGTGGAGAATGCGATTGAGCTAGTTCGAGATCGAGTATGTCACTAAAAATTCGGTCAAAGGATAAGCCATTGCTAACCACTTAGCTGAGCACGCACTGTCAGACAATATTCTCGTTAACACGGATCTCCCTGATGAGAACCTCTTCACAATTGACTACTCGATTTGGGAGCTATACTTTGATGGTGCAAAGAACGAATACTGGTCAGGTCTAAGAGTCATACTATGCTCACCTGAGAAGATTTTAAGGCCAACAGCCATTAGATTGAATTTCCCATGTACCAATAATGTTGTTGAATACGAAGCCTTAATAGCCGGCCTTGAGAATGCCATGGGAATGAAAATCCAACAAATACGAGTGATTGATGAGGAAATACTCGTCATAAACCAAGTTCAAGGGATTTGGAGGGTCAAACCCTATTAAGAAAAGGTGGAAAGGATGATCCCACATTTTAAGAAAATCACCTTTCAACAGGTGACTAGGGAAAATAATCGGTTCGTCGACAACCTTGCAACCCTTACTTCAATAGTTGATATTCCTCCAGAAATCACCACGCTGCCATTCTACATCAAGAACAAACATGACCCTTCCCTATCGAGGATCGAAAAAGAAATAAAGCTAGAAAATGAGAATGATGAGGAAGTGTCTGTCGTGGCTTCAGAGGCGCTAGTTAAGGAAAAATCGTGGTTTCATGATGTTTTGTCCTTACTAAAAAATGATTTATACCTTGAAGGATTTGTAAAAAGGGATAAAGAAGCCCTTCGAAGGTTTTTTATGGGATTCTTAGTAAGAGGCCATCTCTTATTCAAAAAGTCTTTCGATGGCATCATTCTACAGTGCCTCGATTAGTCAGAAATTGACCAAGTACTGACAGAGCTGCACAATGAAGGAGGTCATTCTGGGGCAGCCACCTTAACTCAAAAACCAGGCGCCAAGGCTATTACTGGACCATCATGGTTGAAGAATGTTGAAAGTTCGTTAAGAGGTGTCCCAAATGTCAACTCTATGGAGACCTCATCCATGCACCATCCGTATCACTAAACTCAACACCGCCCGTATATGGCCCTTTGTCGTGTGGGGTCTTGATATCATTGGAATGATAACACCAAAAGCCTCAAACGACCACCATTTTATATTAACAGCTACATAATACTTCACCAAATGGTTAGAGGCTGCATCATTTCTTAAAATTGAATGCCAACATGTTGCTCGTTTCATAAAGAATAACATTGTATTCAGATTTGGAGTTCTTGAATCAATCGTCACTAACGACGGATCCAATCTCAAAAATGAAAAGGTCACTAAGGTGTGCAAAAGGTTTGGGATAAAACAAAAATTCTCCACACCTTACTACCCTCAAGGAAATGGACAAGCAGAAGCCACAAATAAAGGACTTCTCAAAATCATAGACAAAATAATAGCAGGCAGGAAAGATTGGCACGAAAAGCTTAATGACGCACTATGGGCCTACCGGACAATTAAGAATACTCCCACTGACATGACCCCATACTCATTGGTGTATGGTATGGAAGCAATACTACCCATCGAAGTTGAGATACCATCTCTCCGAATCCTCATTCATAAAAATTCAGATGAGGAACAAAAGGTCGAAACATGAATCACTGCCCTCATTAATTTGGATAAAAAAGACTACGAGAAACACAAAATATTGTTGCTTACCAATGTCAAAACGAAATGGCATACCAAAGAAAAGTTGTTCCACGACAATTCAAAGAAGGAGACATGGTACTCAAGAAAATCTTCCACACTTCTACAAATCCACACCCTTTAGGCAAGTTCAAACCTAATTGGGAGGGGTCATTCGTGGTTACCAGAGTGCATGCAAGAAATTCTTATAAAATAAAAAATCAGGAGGCGTACGAACTCAACGACCTCATTAATGTAATGTATCTAAAAAAATACTACCCGTAACGGGCTAAAAAACGTGATGAAAATCTGAAAAGGCAGACCCTGAGGATGAAGACTACTCCTAAACCCTGCAGGTTCCCAACAGATCCAACTCAGAAAGATGTAGGAGGGTGACATGAATGGAAAACCAAAGTGACCCTGGGAAACGTCGGGACCCTCCAAGAGGAAAGCCCGACAAGAATCCAGAGGACTCTTCATGGATTCATGAAGCAGAGGATGAAAGCTCCAAAGGTAAAATGACAACCTCGTGATTTCTATGTTCTCATGATCTCACAAGGAAACCCTTTCATCATCTTTGGGTAAAATATAACAAAGAAATAACCACCAAAGGGGCCACAGGTGGCAAACTGTAGGGCCCGTCCCTTTTGAAAATGCTTATCAAATTGACTTTTAAATTATTCATTTTAAAAAAAAAAAACCCTTTTAGAAAGGACTTCCTCACTACAAGAGGCTAAACTGTTAGTCAATTTGGCCTCGTTATCGAAGCCAACTTCCTACGCCTGTTATGAAGGCTTGAAACTAGTCAGGCACTCCATGGTTGTATGAGTATAACTACCAATTACCATATATTAGAGATGGGTGAACCTTGCCAATGACGATATTGCTAGTATGGGAGCGTTTTTTTCTCGACTGGATCCCCTAAGGCAAAATGAGGCAAGCTCATCCCTGTGTGTGCGTATGATGACCCAATAGCAAAAAATTCGAGGTAAAAGACCCTACAAATAGGGGACTGAGTTTGTAAAAATTCAGTTTGAAAAGTGTGCACAAAGAAAGTATTCCGCTAGGCTTCGACAAATCAATAACACATGCAGAAGTTAAAAGACCCCCAAACAGGGGCAATAAAAAAAAAAAAAGAGAAGGGAAAGATACCGAGCAAGAAAAAGAAGCCAAGGTAGAATGAAAAGCGAAGCAATACATACATACATATATATATATATATATATATATATATATATATATATATATATATATATATATATATATATATATATATATATATATATATATATATATATAAAGAAGAGAGACGACAGTCACATCTTTGATACTGAATTCTCTTTGGCCGCAGCTGTACGACTTCTTGCCTCTCTCTCCAACCTCGGTCGAACCTGTCTCAGATTCCTCGTCATCTGAGTAGACGCCCAAGATTGTGATTTAGTCCGTGTAGAAGATGGTAATGACACCCTCACATAAGGATTCACATCAGCCAAAGAAGGGTTGCCACCTGCAGCCAACAGGAGTCCTGACAGTTTGTCAAACTTGTTCATAAGACCCTTCACGTCCTCCTTAAGCTCGTGACATTCATCTCTGGGCAGATTCTGTGGAAACAACAACATGAAATGCGAAAGTTTTTGTTAGACCTAAAAGACAAAAAAAAATTACATGGGCAGCACATCCGCTCGGGTGACACGAACCGTGTCGCCCACCTCATTTTAATTAAAAAAAAAAAGAAATTTTACATGGGCGACACATCTCGTGCAGCCTAGGCCACACGAACCATGTCGTCCACCTCATTTTAATAATAAATAAAAATAGAAAATTACATGGGTGGCATGTCTCGTGCCACCCGGGCGACATGAACTGTCACCCACCTCATTTTTTTTTTTTTAAAAAAAAAAAAATTACATGGGAGGCACATCTCGTGCTGCTAAGGCGACATGAACCGCGTTGCCCACCTTATTATTATTTTTTTTTTAAAAAAAAGAATTACATGGACGGCACGAACCGTGTCGTAGCCCACCTCATTTTTTTTTTTAATAAAAAATAATAATTACATGAGTGTCACGTCTCATGTCGCCCAGGCGACACGAACCGATTGCCAACTTCATTTTAAAAAAAAAAAACAAATTTTTGGTGGCACGTCTCGTGCCGCTCAAGTGACATGAATTGTGTCGCCCACCTCATTTTTTAAAACAAAAAAAAATCTACTGGGGCAGCACGTCTCATGCTGTCCGAGCGACATGAACCGAGTTGCCTACCTCATTTTTTTTTATTTTACTTTAAAAAATGCATTTTGCTTGATGGCACGCCCCGTGCCGCCTAAGCGTCATGACTCGTGCCACCCACCCCACATAAAAAAAAAAAAAAAAAAAAAAAAAAAAAAAAAAAAAAAGAAAAGAGGAAAGTTTTTTAGGTGTGCGACATGCCCCGTGTCTCCTAGCCTTAGCGACGTGACCTGTGTCTCTCAGCTCTGGGTGACATGCCCTTGTGTAATCCCAGGACATTTTAATAATAAAAAATCATCTTTTTTATAAAATGACTTTTTGAAATAAACTGTTTTCAAATGATTTTGAAGTACATTGGCTTCGAACATCCTATCAGATGCTCCATGGTGGCATGAGCCTAAACTATCAACTAATTTTCAAAAATAACAATTCCAAAAAAAAATTGAAAAGAAACTCTCCTCGGTGGCATCAGCCTAAACTGCCAAACAAATTTCCAAAAAATTTCTATAAAAATAAAAAATAAAAACGCTCCTCGGTGGCATGAACATAAATTGCCAACCGCTCTTCCAGAAAATTTCTAAAAAAATAAAAATTCAAAAAAAAAAAAAAAAGTTCTGCGGTGGTATGAGCCTAAACTGCCAACCAAGTTTCCAAAATTTCAAAAAAATAAAACTAAAAAGAGAAAACACTCCTCGGTGGCATGAGCATAAATTGTCAACCAATGTTCGATCCCGGGCACAACCACCCTATTTCAATGGAAAAACGACAAACTCGTATGACGTTAAAGAGCCGAGATAGGATAAACATCAAATTCGTGCGACGTTAAATAGCAGAGACAGGAAAAACGTTAAACTTGTGCAACGTTAAAGAACCGAGACATCTAAGACATCAAACTCGTGCGATGTAAAAGAGTCGAGATAGGTAATGTCTAGCCTCGTATGACGTAAAATGTCGGATGTGTTTCGGGCACAACCACCCTGTTCAATGTGTTAAGGGCACAACCACTCTGTTCAAACATCTAGCCCCATATGACGCTAAAGGTCGGGTATATCCAGTTCAACGTCAAACTCATACGACATAAAAGAGCAGAGACAGGTAAAGTCTAGCCCCATATGACGTAAAATGTTGGATGTGGTTAAGGAACAACCACTCTATTCAATGTTTGTTCAGGGCACAACCACCCCGTTCAATGTGTTCAAGGCACAACCAACTTGTTCAAAGGTCTATCCCCATATGACGTAAAGGGTCGGGTGTATGGTCCATCGCTGCATGACGCTAAACTACTTGGACGGCTCTATGGTTGCAGGAGTTAAAGCTGCTAACCAACTTTGTTTTTCAAATATCTTCCACTTTTCAAAATTTTCACTACATGTCTTGTGTTTTCAAAACCTTTAATTTCTTTGTTAAAATAGTAACATGTCCCTGCTTTCAAAATTTCTAAAACATTTTCTAAACACGAAGAAGCTTGGACACCCATACATGATGAATACCACGTTGCCGCGATTTCCGCGTTGCTGCCTCGCCTCTCTATTTGAAATTGATCAGACAAGTCTCATCGTATAGAAAACTTTCTTATAAATAGCCTTAAGAAACTTCTAAGGAAATCAAAGAAATTGGCAAGGTTAAAATTTTCAAACTGAGAAACCCCTGAAGTCAAGTGGCATGGCTGTAAAATCCACCTCGAGTTTCAAGCTTGTGAGCTCACCGTCATCTCAAGCTAAAAACCCTAGGATGAAAATGTACTAGGTGGGTGAGCTTAGGAGCGCAATGACTGGCAGGGATAGTTGGTGTGCCCCCTGACCACGTGAATTCAAGAAGAATTTTAAAATGTCGACTTTATCTCTGACGTTCACCTGCCCCTCGAAGGACAGGGAACGCCAAAGTTTCTACTTCTTTGCCACTTGCCTGTACCTCGAAGGACAAAGAGTGCCAAAGAGGAGCAACTATAGACACCCCATTTAAAATCTGGCAATTTTTGTGGTTTTTCTGAACCCCTAGGACCATACTTAACATAGGAAACCCAAATCCGTAGTTCACATAGCCTACCTTGTGATCCGAAACTAGTTTACCCGCCCGAAACTCGATAGAAACCCTGTTTTGACCCAGATTTCTGTAAATGCCTTGTTTTACCAAAAAACCATTAAAAATAGCAAAACAAATCCATTTTGACCCAAATTTTCTCAGAGAGCTTCACCATAGGTTGAGGAACACACCTGAAAAGAAAAAAAAAGAAAAAAAAATCAATTTCGACAAGTTTTGGTTTGGGTGACACGCCCCGTGCCGCCCAGATCTGAGACCTTTTAAAAATGCATTATTGACTGAGCCTTTGGTGGGTTACGGGAGGATATTCTCCCCAACAAATTTTCCCCCCTTTTAGTGTCTTTTGGGGTCCATTTAGGGGGAATGGAGAGAGAAACCCAGAGGAGAAAGAGATTTTTGGGGAGAGTGACGAGAGACTAGAGATATAGACTGAAACCCTTGCAGAGGAAAAGAAACCGATAGAGATGAAAAACCTGAGTGAACGATAGGAGAGAAAACCTTGAAAATTGTGTTAGGGAGCCTGGGCCTCCTGAGAGAAACCCCAAATATACCCTTAGGACAAAAATCACTACCAGAGACTTGCTGATCGAGATCTGGACCAGAAGGGCAAGAGTAGCCGGTTTTGATACGGGCGAGCCCCAAAGGCTCGGGAAGCCCAGGCCATCCGGCTCGGTCCGATAACATTTCTTCCCCTTTTACTATTATTTCCTTTTTTTCCTTCAATTAATCTTGATCTGAATTTTGTTATTTTGATTTAAAATCATATTTTTAATGCTTTTGATCAAGCTGGCTTAGCCATAGATCTGAGAGGATCTGCTCATTTCTAGGCAGCTCTGGCCTCAAATATGAATTCGATTGTTCCCACACTCTTTACCATTTTATTTCCTTTATTTTTATCAGTTTAAAGTGTCAAATCAAAGTGATCTACTTCCGCATATCGCTTCGATTTTGCGAGGTAAACAATAATTGATGTACCGATCTACTGACCAATATATAGGACTACTGCAGTGCCACTGATTACGTTCAAATAAATTGTTTATTTATCTTGAATAGACTTGGTACCAATGCATAACACTAGGTTTGGTTACTAAGCGTCAGAGCTCATTCCATTATTTTCTTTCCTCCCTATAGACTGAGGGTAACAGGTTCGGTGTTGGGAGCTCGGGATGCAGCCAAGGTTCAAGGCGGCCACTCGAAGGAAGAGTTTTAGATCATATAGGTTGTCGGGTTGTCTGCCCTGATTGTACTATTTTTTTTTTTTTAAATTATGTAACTTTGGGTCTTGGGCTCTGAACTCGGTTGTATTACTTTTGGATGAAATGTATTGTACCATCTTTTGAAGAATGGTTTGACCAAATTTTAAATTCTAGACTTATGTAAGCCTTTACTTTCCTTGGTTTGCTCGATTTCTGAGAAAGAGGCATTGAATCCGCTCTTACCTGAGAGTCAAACGCTACAAGGGGATCACAAACCCTTGCCCGGTCCCCCTCTATCAGGTTTAGGTGAGACTGGTTGGGGAAGCATCATCGTCGATGTTCACATAGAAGGACGTGCAACACATGATCAATAGAAGTATCCAAAAGCTACAGGTGTCAAGGACGCTGGATTGCATCCAAAAAACCCTGCCCACCATCAATTTATCTGGTTTCATTCTTGGTCAGGTATCAAAAAGGGAGGTTGCTGATCTTCGACGGCACGGGCCGTCTCATCAGCACATAGCCCACTTCATGTGTGCTGTCAAGAGTCAGCCTCGAACAGCAGGCTGTTACTCCGACAGTTCATGGAGACTCTAGTCGGGCCTGCCTTCAAATGGTACACCCGACTGCCACCTAACTCAGTCCACTTCTGGCGGGAGATGGAACGTCTCTTCTACAAATGCTATTACGAAGTAGAGCTGAACGTGCAAGCCATAGAGCTCCTCACCATGGCCTAAAACTCAGACAAATCGATGGGCCAGTACATCCAGCGGTGGAAGGACTTCGCTATTTGCCAAAGAAACCCTATGGACGAGGCATAGGCCATGCAAATGTGCGTCAGGAACATGAGGAAAGAAATCTTCTGACATTTCAAGGCCTCCAACCCTACCACTCTCTCCAAAATGATCACCATGGCAGCAAAAATCGAAAGGCGACTGAAGCATCATGGCAGAGACCCAAACCTCAGGGGTAAGACTACTGTGAGGAGGTAGGACTAACCCCCAAGCCGATCAGTTAAGGAATCTGATCCGCACGGTGGTTCCCACCACCTCCTAGCTTGTATCTAATGCAGCACCCCTACCATTGTTGGACACCTCTCGAGGCTTACAGCCGTGAATTCAAGGGACAGCGCAGCAACAACCACCCCAAAAACAAGATTATAACAGGGTGCCTCCACCACAAAGCTATCAACGAACTGAAGAATTCAAGCAAAGGCTCAATTAGCAATACATCTTCAACAAGGCTTGGGTTCCCCTGAGAATGCTGATTGAGGAGGACATGGTGGTCCTCCCTCTTAGTAAATGGTCAGATCAAGTAGAATGGGTCGACCATCCCAGCTACTACGTCTTCCACCAGATGCTAGGGCACCATATGGAGGACTAATTCCAGCTCAAAGACTACATCGAAGCCCTGATCCAGAAAGGGAAAATCAATTTGGAGGACCTCAAGAAGGCCTTCGAAATGCCCGAAGCCTATCATATGGTCACGCTCCATGAAGAGCCAGAGGACCAGGTCCCCGCGACTGAGCTCCTACTCTGTTGGCTCCCCGCCCTCTTCGACATGTTAGTGCAACACGAAATGATAGTTCCCTACACTCCCAAGAGACAAGGATGGGCCACCAGCAAAAGCCAGGGTCCATGGTGCTGCTACTACCAACGGAGCGGTCATGACCTATCCCACTGCTGGGGGTTTCGAGACGTCCTTCAAGGGTACATCCAGGACTGATAGATAGCCCTAATTAACAAATAGCCTCCGCTTCTGGGCAGGGCCCTTTACAAGTGTCACCACCCCCTCATGCTAGGCTGCAGCGGGTTAAGAACCCTGCTGCCAGCACCTCCGAGTTTTCCACCTCTTGCTCTCCGGCTCCATGGGAAGTGTACCACGACCGTGAAAGGGTGAGGAACGCTAGGAGATATGCAGCTCTTCATGAAAATGAGACACCCGCACCCACCCGGAGTATGAGGGCGCAATCAGGAAAACCCAGGTACGCCAATTCAGAACTCCAAATCTCCTCGACACCTAATCGAGGCATGGTCTTTGCCTCCATGTCCCACCTTGCTGTTTGAGGCTATTTTTCCACACTTGTATCCCAGTTCAAATAAGGGGAGAGAAGTTTACGACCTAGGTCCGTAGGTACCAAAATGCATATGAACTGCGGAAGCCGTAGGACAAAAGGCCCTCATCCCGAAGTGAAATTTCCGACAGTCTCAGAATGGACCAAGAAGGTTCAATATCGTGCCTAAGGGTATCCTAAGAACACCTTCCAAGTTTCATCATGATCCGACAAGTTTATGGCAGTGCAGATGCAGAAACACGTTTTGGAAAATCGACATCTTACGCGCTGGAAATGGACTTTATTGTAGATACCCCGCTTTAAATCTGGCAAGTTCTATGGTTTTCTTGGACCCTTAAGATCACATTAAATTAGTGAATCCAAAATCCATAGGTCAAAGAACTTATCCTTGGACCAGAACCATTCTACCATCTTTGAAACTCTGTTACACCTTGTTTTAACCCAAAACCCTGAAAACGTGTTGTTTTACGAAAAAAATCATTAAAAATAGTAAAATAATCCGTTTTGACCCAAATTTTTTCTGATAACTTCACAAGAGACATCTTTACAAGACCCAATAAAAAAATGGTTTTGGCCAGGCTGGACATGAGCGACACAGCCTGTGTCGCCAAAGTTTGGGTGACACTACCCGTATCGCCCAGCAGTGTTTGGCCCAAACAATTTTTACATTTTTTTTGCATTTTGTGGTATATTTTGGGTGATTTTGCCTCGTGATTTTGTTTGTCGGTCAAATCTAAATTTTAAACAATGAAAGATTGGTTTGACTACGTATTTGTTGGTTATGGGGATAATGCCGCCCCAACAAATCCCTCGTAGAAAAAAACCTATTTTGGGTACCATCTAAAGGAGATAGATTTTTGGTGAGGGACGAGAGATTAGAGAGATTGAAACCCTATGCTACGTGAGAGACATAGAGAGACCTCAGAGAGGAATCCCAACCTATGAAACCATAGACTAGGGCACAATTACCCTAGTTCTAAACCATTTACAGGGCACAACCACCCTACCACTACCAGAGACTTGCTGATCAACATCTAGACCAGAAGGGCAAGAGGAACCGGTTCGAATAAGGGCGAGCCCCAAGGGCTCAGGAGCCTGGGCCATCCGGCTCGATCCGATATTTTCTTCTCCTTCAATTCATCTTTTATTTTATTGTATTTATTTTGATCTGGCTTTGAATCGATTTGATTAAAAATATTGTTTTGAAATGCTTCGGATCACGCTGGCTCAGCCATAGATTTGCTCGTTTCTAGGCAGATCAGATCTCAGATCTGAATTTGATTGTTCTCACTTTCTCTACCATTGCTTTTTTATTTATTTTTTATCAGTTTAAATTTTTATATTTGAGATATCTACATCCATAGATCACTTTGATTTTGCGCAATAAACAGTTTGGAGCCCACCGTGGGGTAAATCGAGCGTGATCCGAGCATCAAAATCTTGAAAATCACAGAATCTTTTGAAACTTTGGAAAAATGTTCTAGGTACCATTTTGTGACTTTTCCCAAAGTTTCAAGTCAAAATAAAATATTAAAAATATAAAAAAAAATATTTTTCTGTTAGATCTACAATCCCCTCTTGTTGCTTTATTTTAATTTATTTTCATCAAAAACTATTTTATTTTCTGTTTCTTAAAGTTTACAGTAAGCTTATTTTATCAATATATACAAGAAAACTATATAAAAAAACTAAAAAAAAAAAAATTTTTGGGCACCACACCTGGTGTCTCCCTGCTTACAAGGGCGACACTCCCTGTGTCATCCAAACCAAGACGTTTTTTATTTTGCTAAAAATTTGTAAATATATTTTAGGACCTCTCTGCAATAGTCTTACAAAATTTCAGAACAAAATAAAGTCTTTAAAAATACCAAAAAAGTATTTTACTAGATACATGTCTGTCCTACCTGAACTTCCTTGTTTTTCAGTTATATTAATTTATTTCATAAGAAAATTAATTTTCTTGTTTCTGAAAGTTTGCAGTAGTTTCATTGCATCAAAATACATCATAAAAAAATATAAAAAAATGAAAATAAAAATAGTTTTTTGGGCCACAGGGGAACACTACCTGTGCGCCCAAACTAAAAAGTCTCGTTTGTTCTGAACCACAGTAGGTATTTTCCAGAGACTCGTAGCTGCATGATCACAAAATTTCAGCTTAAAATAAAATTTTTAAAAATACGAAAAATATATTTTGCTTCAGGTAGGTCTACTCTATTCTTGACTTTCTGATTTCATTCTAGTTAGTTAATTTTGGTTGAATTCTTGTTTTCCCTGATTTCATCATGCTTAGATTAATTATTTCTCATCAAATTGAAAATAAAAAAAAAAACATAAATAAATGTATATATATATATATGTATTGTTGAGGGTTGCTTGCAGTCTCCCTGAACCGTATCCTGTTCGAGTCATCCTAGGCTCGGGTCACGCTCAACTTAGCATGGACTATGCTTGGCTTCACTACTTTGACGATACAATCTTAGGGGTTCCTCACCCCTCCATCTATATTGTGCCTCAAGCGAGTTTTGCCTCAAAGCACGCATCGCTAGGCGTGATCAAGCGTTGTGTGCTCACTTGTTTTCTTTCTTATTGTGTGGCTGTGTGCTTGAATTTATTTTCATTTGCGTGCTTCTTTACACACTCTAGCACACACCGATCGGGAATCTCAGAAAAATAGAAAACAAATTTACTGAAAACTCTCAAAATCCGCGTTAACGATGTGAGGGGAACCCAGCTTTGAGAGTCGAGGCAGTTGGGATTCGTGTAACTTTAACTGTGAACGCCCCTCCATAATGTTTTGCCTCAAAGAAACTCCATGTATAGTAGGACCTAGTGAACATCCTATAACAGGAGGCCAGGACCTATGTGGGTACTCATATAAGCCTAGCTACATTTCATTAGTTAGGAAACCACTCCAGACCTAGCCTACTTAGAGCCTTATACTCTTCTAGGTCAAACATTTTTGTGTGCTTGTTTGCTTACTTTTGGTGTATTAAGTTAGATCTCAGTCTCGACCTACTTTGAGTCCGAGCTAAACCTTCTAGGATCGAGCCCAAGCTGGTGCCCAGTTTAGTCTAGGTCCGAACCAAGTTCCGCCTTAGTCTGAACCCTAGCTCCACCTTGGTCCGAGTTGAACACTCGTTCATTGCTCGTCTTTGATCCTGTCCATGTCTACACTTGGTCTGGTCATCAAACCTCTCTAGGTCCATAGTCTAGGCCTGTACCCAGTTTGCCCCAGGTCTGAACTAAGTTCCGCCTTGGTCTGAACCTAGGCTTCCCCTTGGTCCGAGCCAAATGCTTGTTCTTGGCACATCTCCGATCCAGTCTGGGTCTACGCCCAATCTGATCTTCACAAATTCTCTGAGTCCAAGCCTAGGCTTGCACCCAGCTCAGTTTAAGTCTGGACTAGGTTTACTCCCAAGGTAGAACCTAGACCCACTCTTGGCCCGAGCCCAGACTCGAACCTATCTAGTCTAGATCTTTGTCTAGGTTCTAATATAGGTCTAAGTTTAGAGTTAGCTCTAGGGATAGATTAGACGGAGTGAGTGTCAATTATAGTCTAGTCTTAGCCTAAGTCTTACTTAAGGTTGACCCTAGAGTTAGGGTAGGTCCACTCTAGTTCGTCATGTCTAGATCCTACCCATGTCTAGATCCTAGGACCCTGCAAAGAGCAATCACCATGTCAGTCACCCAAGGCAACTATGATGACTGTTCTACGACCGACTCTAAGCCCTTCCCAAACTTAGGGATCACTATGTTGCAAACCCTTGGGATTACGGTCACAGCCCAGTTCATAATCCTGACTGATATAACATTTTAGTCTCCAACTAAAGGAAGAGTCCCAAGGATCTACTCCCAATCATGAGGTGTGTATGGTCCGAAAAGCGGCCTCTGATGGGAAAACATTGAATAGCCATGGGGTTCGACCGGGTGTTGTCATACAGGCAACCTTACGTAGCCACAGTAGGAGTCGTGTAACCTTAGGCAACCAAATAAGGAGTCGTGCTAGGGGGCAGGTCCATGCTGTATCTAATGCCCCTAAGAAGTCACACCCAAATAACCTTGAGGCTAAACGGTCTCAAAATCAAGACCCATCTAGGTCTAGGAGGTCTAACCCAACCTCTAGTCACCATAGTACAACCCATGATGTCTTGAATACGGTACGCAGCAGAGCTACCAATCTAGACCGACCCTTAGGTGACATGGACGTCCAGGCCGCCCTTAAGAGTCTAGTTGATCTAGGTTACACTGTCAAGGCACCAATTCATAGATCAATCCTAAACCAGCCTAATAGCATAGGTCAACCTTTAACACAGCTGAGTCAGCCGATTCTTCAATCGGCCCCTCTGGTTCATCCGGTCCAACAAATCGTGCAATTTCCATGACCTGTGGCATTACCTATGGGTCAGTATGCCCCTCAGGCACAAGTGTATCAAACTGCCCTGGTGACTGTGGCTCATCAATCTCAGGCCCAAGTAGGCCAACATCTAGCCCAAGTCTCGAGCCATCAGTCTATGCTAAGGAACCCACCAACCGGTGGGCCTACTCTCATGTCGAATACTTAACAAGAAGGCACCTTAAAAGTGATACAAGATATGCTTGTAAGGATGGGAATGCATGAAATCCTTCCCCCAAAGGCCTATGTTCATGAGACACTTGGTCGCATGGAAGACCTTCTCCCTGGGTTTGTCATCCCAGAGTTTAAAAACAAATTCAATGGAAAGAGTGATCTAGATATTCATGTCAATGCGTATCTCCTCTCTGTTCGAACCTTGCGAGACAGGCCTAACCAGTTGAAGACTTTGTTTTCGCAAACTTTGACCGGTGAGGCTTTAAACTGGCATCGGAGAATAATGATCGCTCAACCACACATTACTCCAAACATAATGTTCAACTAGTTTGTCTCTCATTATCATGGTCGACAAAAGGATCTCTCTCCCTGGGTGAGCTCAGTGCCACAAAACAAAACCCAAAAGAATCCTTCGAAGATTTCATTGGTTGATTCCATAAGGCGGCGATGCGGGTCATCGAATGTCCACTTACAGACCCAGCTAAAATCTCCATGGCCTTAGAAAATGTCGCTATTGAATACAAGACTTTCTTCAGCCAAGGCATTGTCCCCCACTCTTTCGACTCTATGCCACCCGACATGAAAGGGCGAGAGGGACACCCCTCAGCACTAGGCCCGATAACAAACCCATCACGACTCCCCATAATAAGAGCAAGAGCAATGTTAAGGGGAATGTTTCCTGTCAGGTTAATGAGATAGTCATTAATGGACCAGCTCAAGGTTTAGCCATCTAGCATAACAATAGGAAACAAAATCGAAGGGGTCAGTTTAGAGCTAATGCTCAAAATAACAATCGATGGCGTGAGGACATCTTCACTCCTCTCAAAGACCCGTTAGAAAAAGTGCTGGAGTTACTCTTGAAGAAAAACATGGTTCAACTCCCGCCACCATCTGAACCCCCATTTGTGGTTAAGGATAAGAACAGATGGTGCAAATGGCATAGAAGCCATGGTCATGATACCCAAAACTATTTCTATTTGAAGAGGGTCATTCAAGGGCTGATCAATAGGGGCAACATCACCGTCGAACCTAGAAATCAACCTATTGAGGAATCTAATCAAAAGATGGGTATCTTCACAAACCCTTTACCCAAAAATACGGCCACAGCGACCAAAGAAACGAGAGCTCCGAGTAACTCAAAGAAGGATGTTATCATTCATATGATTGAGAATGGAGACGAAGAGGATGATCCTAGTCAATTCATATTCGCTGGTGATCATCACCTGCAATAGGTTGTAGAAGATCTTTTGAGTCTTCTTAGAGGAAAATCTTCGTTCCCGAACTCTGATGACCCTCTTAAGTGGGACTAGTATGATGAAGATCATACCCTAGAGATTGACATGGTCAAAGCTAATGAGAGGGGGCCATCTTCCAAACGAGGGGCCAACACCTCGAAGTCTCCAACTACGCGTCCAAATAAGGGGCCAACACCTCAAATGTCAATAGAAGATGAACCTTTGGAAATTCAAAGGGGCCCACCTGGGCCACCTTCATAAGATTTCTTGAGTGGTCCACCAATCTAGGATCAAGAATTGAATATTGAAAATCTGATCATGTTACCTCCTCAAGAGGAAAGCTCTCTAAAAGTCATTAACAACATGAGCACAACTTCGATAACCAGAGCACCACCATGTCAAGAGAAAGATCCTGTGAAGAAAGAGTTCCCATAGGAACGGAAAGCCCTACAGTGGAAACCCCATCAAAATATTCAATAGAGGCAAACTCCTCTCACAAAGAGTATACAATAGGGACAACTAATGAGATTGAACCCTTGTTTGTTGATTCCCAACACGTCATAAGGTCGTTTAATACCACAAGGGCAACCAATGAGACTGAACCTTTCTTTGTTGACTCCCAACATGTCGTAAGGCCATCTAGTACCAACTCAACCATTCCTCTTGTACGAGAGTCTCATCTAAGTTCGAGCACTGAAAAGGAGTTTACCACGGAGTTAACCCCTGAAAAACAATTCAAAATTTGCAATAAAAAAAATTACCGAAAGGAAATTTGGTGATCACTCACCCCTTGCAAATAACCAAATGAGGCATTCATGCCTCACACTCTAGAAGGTATTAACACCTAATGTGTAACATAAAGTACTCCATTAATGAGAAAACCCTGATGAGCCTATCCATTCATATAGAAGATTGAGGGATTAGGAAACAGAGAGTGATTTTTAGTCCCAAAATTTTAGGTTCAAGTGGAACAGTTTAAAGGAAAAGCTCAACGGAGATTCAGCAACCATTGCTAAAAGAATTTTGGATGCCAACCTGGGTCAAGGGAAATCAGAGGAAGACTGATATTATAACCTTCCTGCCACTTGAAGAGGAAACTATGATCGACCATACGCGATCTTAAGGCGAATTGCTAAAAGGAAAAAAAGAGGCACCTTTGAATCTTCTTTCCCCTCCTCCTCCTTCGTCATTCTATTATTCTTCTTCTTCTTCGAAAAAAAAAAAAAAAAAATCTCATCCGCTAGGCTAAAATCCGAAAGGATTCCCAAGCATTGGAAAAAATGTCACCAGGCTGAAAATCCATAAGGAACCCCAGGGTGATGAGAAAATAAATAAAAAATCTCATCTGCATGGCTAAAAATCCAAAAGGACCTAGCGTTGGAAAATATGTCATCGGGATGAAAATTCGAAAGGAACCTCGGGGTGATGAGATAAAATAAAGAAGTTCTCTCCTTTTACTCTCCAAAGTCTTTTATCTCTAAACCTCTTCTCTTCCTTCCTTTGAGTCAAAGTGGTGTTAAAAGAAAATCAATAAGCATTAGCTTAACGATCACTGTTAAGGACCTAGATCTCTTGAATCTTTGAAAGGTGAGTGGTGGAAAAATTAAATTCGAAATCCAAAGAGATTCTGAATGCTAAGGGAAAGTATATTGTATTTTTAAGACTTTGTTTCGCTCAAAACTCCAGAGAACTCTCCTTTGAATTGTAATATAAGAGCTGAGGTTAGAAGACAAAGAAATACTTGATGATTCTTCGTCCCGAAGATTCAAGCAAGGACCCGATACACTTACATAGGGTCCAACAAAGCGGTCACAAGTGGTTAAACTGTAAGACCGACCTTAAAGAAAACGACCCCCCTACAGGGGCATCAAAAAGGGAATATATATATATATATATATATAGATATATATATATATATATATATATATATATATATATATATATATATATATATATATATATATATAATAATGAAAAATAGAAACTCTACGGTTGTTTGAAAATAACTACCGACTACACCGTCCATCGTTGCATGATGCTAAACTTCTTAGAGGGTTCTATGGTTACCAGAGCAAAAGCTGCTAACCAACACTGTTTTTCAAAATATCTCTCTCTTTTCAAAATTTTCACTATATATTTTGTTCCTTAAAAAAATTTAATTTCTTTGTTAAAATCATAGCATGTCCCTCCTCTGGGTTATGTTCGAAATCCCTTCCTACATTCAAAAATTTGTAAAAAGATTTGTAAAAATGAAGGAGCTTGGACAACCGTATATGATGAACACCGCATTGCCATGATTATCGTGTTGCTATCTCGCCTCTGTATTCAAGATTGATCAGGCAAGTCTCATCCTATAGAAAGCCGTTTCATATAGACAGCCTTAGGAAGCCCCTAAGGAAATTAAAGAAATTGCCAGAGGTAAGATTTTCAAACTGAGAAAACCCCGAGGTAAAGTGGCATGGCTGTAAAATCCACCTCGAGCTTCAAGCTTGCGTAACTCGTCGACACCTCATGCCGAAAACCCTAGGATGAAAATGCCCTAGGTGGGTGAGCATAGGAGTGAAATGGCTTGGAGGGATAGTTGGTGTACCATCTGCCCACGTGACATCAGGATGACATTCATCTTTGACATTCTCCTATCCCTCGAAGGACATGGAGCATCAGAGAGTTTACAGTTGCTACTCACCTGGCCCTCGAAGAATAGGGCGTGCATGTTCGCCTGCCCCTCGAAGGACAGGGAACGACCGCATGTCCACTTCTTTTCCACTCTCCTGTCCCTCGAGGGAGTGGGAGTGCTAAAGAGGGGCAACTGTAGACACCCCGCTTTAAATCTGGCAAGTTTTGTGGTTTTCTTGGACCCTTAGGATCACATTGATTTAGTGAAGCGAAAATACATAGGTCACACAACTTACCCTTTGACCCAGAGCCATTCTGCTAGCCCAAAAACCCTGTTACACCCTATTTTGACCCAAAACCCTGAAAACACGCTGTTTTACAAAAAAAAATCATTAAAAATAATTAAAGAATATGTTTTGACCCAAATTGTTTTTGAGAGATTCACAAGACACAGCTTTACAGGACCCAATAAAAAAAAACGGTTTTGGCCAGGCTAGACTTGGGCAAAAATAGGAGTGTCGCCAGGGCAACATAACCTGTGTTGCCCAAGTCTGGGCGACACTACCGGTGTCGCCCAGCCGCGTTTTGGCCCAAACAATTTTTACATTTTTTTTTTGTTTTGTGGTTATATTTTGGGTGATTTGGCTATGTGACGCTATACGTGTCAGTCAAATCTAAATTTTAAAAAATAAAAAATTGGTTTGACTGTGTTATTTGAAAGTATTTTTCATCACCTTAGTCCCTGGTAGAAAGCAGGTCAATAAAGCCTACAAAATAGTGAAAATTCCTGACAGTCCCAGAATAGCACCATAGTTAGTCAAGATTGTCATCAGCACTCCAAAAGACCACTTGCCGAGTTTTGTTGCATTTCGACATGTCTAAGGCAGTGAACATAAAGGAACAGTTTTTGGAAAAATGACCTCTAGCACCCTGAAACAGACCCTACAACTGGAACTACCTTTTTGGTGTCTCAAATCGCTGTTGGACCATCGCCATTAGATCCGACATGGTCGAAACCCCTATGGGCCATGTTTCGACTTAATGAGACACTTCAGAACAAATATATGAGCAAAATATTGAAATAAGAAGGGCGGCACACTATTCCCATGTGGCCTCACTCACCCAAACACCATTACAGGTGGTTGTTTTTGCAGTCATGGGTAGTCACTTGTGAGACCTATAACCCAAGTTGGATTGCTCCCAAATTTGGTGAGCGTATTCGTCTCATCAAGACGAACAATTCGATATGTGGCACGCCTCGAGACGATATCTGAGCTAAGAAAAGCTAGAGAGAAATTGCCAATCCGTGAAGAAGTTGCAGAAAGTTTAGCAGCGACACACCTCGCTTGATAGACCAATTCAGGATGCTCACGCAACAGATCGACGCGAAATAAATTCCAGTGTGTGCGTAAGGTCCAGGGCTATCATTGGTCCGAACCCCGTACATGATGAACGGTCAGATTTCATGCATGAAGCCGATGAAGTGACTGAAATTCCGGTCGCCGAATTTCAGTTTCTAGCCAAAACTAAAAGTCATGAAATCTTTGTTCGGGCTCCAAATCACGTTCCGTTTGTTGCTACGCGATTATGACGTCATGCTCAATGCACTACAACAAAGAAATAACAGAAAAACATTAAGGAAAGCCATACTATCGATCCAAAGTTTTTCAGATTAAACCAAATTTCAAGTCTCGTGATCATGGTTCAAAAACATGATTCATGGCTCGAAGTTGGTATCAAATGATCGTCATGCGAAGCCCTACAAGAAAACAATAATCTTTTGATTAAACATTCATCAGAACATCCTCGGGTAAGTTATGGAGGATCACGCAAGATCTCAGGTAGCAGTAGGAACTGTTCTGGAATTTTAGATGATGTTAGGCAGGTGCAGAACAGTCCTTTTGCACCCATTTTTAAAATTTCTTTTAATTCAATTAAATCTTAATTTTTAGCAATTAGGTCTAATTTTGATCAATCCACCATGTTTGGGCACAATTCTATATAAACAGGCACTGCCTAATTGAAAAAAAGACGTTAGACGCTCTATTCATTCTTTTGAATATTCAATAAAATTTTGATTCCTTGCTTGAGCTTGTGAGTACGTCTTGGAGAGAGAGAGAAGAGAGAGATGAAAAGGGCTGGTACCCTTTGGACAGGCAATTTTCTCTCTCTTCCCCTCTCTCTTCTCTCTTTCTCTCTTCCCTCTCTCTTATCTCTCTTCTCTCTCTTCCTTCTCTCTTCTCTATTTATCTCTCTTCTCTCTCTCTCTCTCTCTCTCTCTCTCTCTCTCTCTCCCTCTTCTATCAACTGGCAAGATCTAGCGTCGGTTGGCCCTCTCTATCTTCTTCTATTAATTGTTGAGACCTAGAGTCGATTGGTCTTCTCTATCTTCTTATATCAACCGGCAATACCTAGTGCCAGTTAGTCTTCTTTATCTTCTTATGCCAACTAGCGAGACCTAGTGCTAGTTGGTCCTCTCTATCTCCTTCTATCAACTGATGAGACCTAGTGCTGGTTGGCCCTCTCTATCTTCTTCTAGAAGTCGGCGAGACCTAGTGCCAGTTGGTTTTCTCTATCTTCTTTTCTCAACTGGCGAGGCCTAGCGTCGGTTGGCCTTCTCTCTCTCTTCTTCTATCAGTCGGTGAGACATAGCGCTGGTTGGTCTTCTCTTTCTTCATTTACCAGTCGACGAGACCTAACGTCGGTTGGCCTTCTCTCTCTTCTTCTACCAGTCGATGAGACCTAGCGCGGGTTGGTCTTCTTTATCTTCTTCTATCAGTCGGTGAGGCCTAGTGTCGGTTGGTCTTCTCTCTCTGCTTTTATCAGTCAGCGAAACCTAGCATTGGTTGGTCTTCTCTCTCTGCTTCTATCAGTCGGTGAGGCCTAGCACTGGTTGGTCTTCTCTTTCTTCTGCTATCAGTCAGCGAGACAAGGCACCGGTTGGTCTTCTCTTTCCTCCTCTGTCAGTCAACGAGACCTAACGCGGGCTGGTTTTTCCTTTCTTCTTCTGTCAGTTGGCGAGACTTAGAGTCAGTTGGTTCTCTTCCTCTCTTCTCATCTGACACAGTCAGCGAAGCCTAGTGCCGTTTGCTTCCTCTCTCTCCCATCTCCTGAAGCAGTTGGCAATGTCTAGCGCCGACTGCATCTCCTCTTCCTTCTTCTCCCTCTTCTCTTCCTTCTTCTATCTCCTTCCATCCATTCCCTTATTCTCTTTAACCATTCCTCTACTACTCTTTCATTCTATTAAGAGAGATTGAAGTTAGCATCTCATGGCAGTCCTGTCATCTAACCGTAATGTTGTTGTGCCAGGTTTGCTTGGCCCGCATTACTACCATGACAGACTGACCATCGTGCTTAGCTAGTCGATATTGGCAATAGCGTCTAGTAGCAATCCCATGAGCCGATCTCACTTACAAAGCCCATTTTGCTACCACATTTCGCCTATTATTCACCAGCTTAGTCATTGCTCTGATCTTCTCGCTTGGTCGAATTCTTCTCTCCTCCCCATCTTTCTTTCTTCTTTTTGAATACGCATGCTTGCGTATGATCATCAAAGAGGAAATTGGTGAGGTCTGACACACCTGTCCCATAACCTTTGCCATTTATGTGTGTGATTGCATGAAAGCAGAAAATAAAAAGAATACGGGCTTTCTTCATGATCTAAGAGGGCACTCACCCGAGTCAGCCTGAGTAAATCCCGAGCCCACCTTTAAATTCATCTCTCACCGGTTGGTAACACCTGCCCCCGTTTTCAAACGAGGTTCCCGAGAGAGCAATCTCACAAATGTCCCGAGTCTCCCTCGAAACCCGAGGCACATGCCACCCAATTCTCCCGGGATCCAGAGGGCGAGATCGAGGCACCTAACCAGCTTGGCGACTCCTTTGGGGACCTACTATCCCTTAGTTGGATCACTCTTGTTTGGCTAGTTTCTTCTTTATCTGCTTTCATTCTCTTGCCACATTCACTTATGGCTACTAGGTTCTGTAACCCATTTATCCGGATGGGGGATTTTCTTATCCCCTTATTCGAGAGTGTCCCTAGGGAACAAGGTCCTTCAACTTCGTTCCCAACCATCCTCTTGAGCAAAGACCCCTTGTTTGGCTCCTAGGTCTTAACCTGGACCGGTGTGAGGAGGGATTTGAAGGTCCGTCACTTCCCATCTCTTCACTTTGGTGGAAACTCCAACAATGTGCCTTGCATGGGCGACACTTATGTTGCCCCACACAGCATGCATCCAACCACTGGCAAGTCACTTGCCGGTCGTGTTTCTGAGGTATGCCGGAAGGCTGCCCAGTCCCTTTCTGCAAAAGGCAAGCAAGTTGCCATTGCTTCTGCGGTCTCCATAAGGCTACCCCCCACATTTCTGCACCATTGGTTTCTATCCCAAAAGGCTCAGCACTTCGAGGTGGAAACCTTACGGTCTCTACCCCTCACACACACCACAAGGCTCGTGGGTCACCTACTCGAGTCACACCTCGGGGCAACCATCCTATTGCCTCAAGACCATGTTCAAAATCAAATCGTCCAAGGCCAGATCCTGCGCATGCCACTCATGTGCATCTTACTGCTCTGAGCAATGCCATTATTGTGCCAACCCGACAACCTTCACGTCCTCCTCCTATGCACACACAAGCGCACCCTGTAAGGGGCAGGCCGGCACCTGTTCTCTTACAGACACTTGCTCGTAGTTCTCAGCCTCTTAAGGCCAAATCACTTGCACGAGCTCAGGTTGACCCTCAGGTCTCCCATAATCCTTCTTCAGGGGGTGCACACACGTCGCCATCTTAGACGTCCCCTCGTCCTCGACTCAGGCCTCCTCGTAAGTTGACCCTGCCCTTGCCTGCTCCTCCTTCATCGAGTAAGCACCTCCAGCCTTGGTACTCGAAATTTTTCTCTAAGAGTACCATCTTAAACCAGCCCCAACACATTGGTCATGTCTCTCGAGCTCATAAGAGAGCTCGGAGCATGGACCTCACAAAAGATTGAGGCCTTCATCCTCCCCGGCCCAAGTTAACTCTAGTTTCTGACCCTCATCCATTGCCGCACCTGATAGAGACAGCTCTCTCCTATGCCAGAAGAGTTGACCTGCCGTGACCTAGAACGCAGTTTTGGCGCAGTTTTGACCAAGGCAGTAAAAATAGCCAATTTTGACGACCCTCTTCACTTGAATCCCTTCTACCTCCTTCAGATGATGAAGCCTCTAGAAGAGCTCAATGAGCCCTGTGCTATGGTTGTTGTTGCAGAAGAAGACTCAGCCACTCAACAGCCATGGTCCCAAGACTATCATGAATCGACTCCTCAAACACGGTCCCAAGACCATCGAGAATCAGTCCAAACGCGATCTGTGTACAAAAGTCGAGTTCAGTTAGGCCATGCTGACCCCTGACTGACTGACCTACCATGTACAACCCGTCAAGCTCGCAAACCCTCTGTTGCCACTAACGTCGACCCCCATAATGAAACAGTCAGCGTAATGGTCGTAAGCGAGCTCGGTGAGGTGCTGGAGGATCATATGAACAAGTTCAAGGACATGGTGCACGTGATGATGGAGAAGATCGATCGTATTGACGTGGCACGCCAGTCGGCTAACCATGAGGTCAATTACCATCACTTTGATGGTGTACCACCACGGCACCGTCCTTCGTTTACCTCACAGGACAATTTTTTCCCTCATCTGGTTTCTCAGTCAGATATTGACGCTATGATCACCCATAGCCTAAGAATAGAAAAATTATGGGCATACAGGGTGTGAGGCCTTATCAAAGACCATATCCTTCTTATATTGATCAGGTCTCATTCTCCTTAGACTTTATGAAAGGGCAGTTTCCTCTATTCAGCGGAACCACCTCCCCAAACCAGCATATCACCCACTTCCTGACAGCATGTTAGGAAATAGTAGATGACGTGAGACTTCTTCTCCGCCAGTTCGTTGAGCCTCTTGATGGTCCAACATTCTAATGGTATGCCCGACTTCCTCCAAACTCGATACATATATGGGAAGAGATGGAGAAATTGTTCTATCAACTCTTTTATGAGGTCGAGAGAGAAGTTCAGACCATCGAGCTTCTCACCTTGACTCAAGAGCCTGATGAGCCCATAGATCAGTTCATTTCAAGATGGAGAAACTTAGCTTCCCGCCATCCTAGTCCTATGCCCAAGAAGGAAGCAGTCCAAACTTGCATGTGAAACATGTGACCTGAAGTCGCTCTACACGTCGAGACCTCTAGTCTGACCTCATGTCAGAGTTGATCTCTAAATCAGTTCTCATAGAAAGTTTTTCACGCCATCATGGTGGGGCACGACAACCTTCTACAAGTTCAGCAAACAACCGGGGCAATGGTGGCTCTCGGAATAACACAGAGGACAATCAACAGAAAGGGGTAATTAGTGCAGCCGTTATGGTCACTGATTCAAAGAAGGCTCCCTCTCAAACTTCGGACCCCTCTAAAGAGCTAAGCACAGTGAAGTTAACACCCTAGGCTGGCATGCAGCAACAGTCGTACAATTGGGTACCTCCAGCAACCAACTTTGATCAGAGTGATTATTTCACCAGGCATAAGAATAAAGTCTATCCATTCGAGAAGGATTGGGTCCCTGCACTGTTCCAATTATTATTGGAGTAGAATATGATCCAGCTTCCAAAATCTAGTGTCCCTGACTAATTTGGCCTTGACTCTCAGGCAAATTATTGTGCCTACCATCAGAGGATCAATCATCCCACAGATGACTGCTACACGTTGATGGATATCATTGAGGCCTGATTCTGAAAGGTAAGATAAAGCTTGAAGATTTAAAGAGGCCTTTGGGGCAACTGAGGCCTCCCATTCCATAATCATTCAAGAGGACGACGAAATGCAGGGTATCCTCTACACCCTCTGCATTATAATGTTTCAGGAAGGCATAATCACACTAAAGTAGGCAAGGCAACCCCGCCGCCTTGCTAAGGGAACTAAAGATCGTTGGTGCCCATTCCATTAGATAAGAGGTTGTTATTTGTCAGAATGCACAACTTCCTTGATATATTCATAGAAAAGATACGTAAATGTCAAGAATTTTACAGCCTCCCCATAAGTGATCCCCAAATCACTTCCTCATCTGGGCAAGAATACCTCACATGGCAGGACCCTCCGATCAATGACCCAGACTCTGCAGAACCCTTGACTTCCTAGCATGGATGATCTACCATGGCTGAAGCAGACTCAATTCCTTAAGACGAGAAGCGATTCACCAAGCTAGAGTAGTTTGCTGCCCCAGCGATACCAATCAGACATCACTTAAGAAAACTAGAAAGAGACACGCACGAAGGGCTGCTCGCCGAAGAAACAAGACCGCTCCACCCACAGTTGAGCAAGAATTTCTCATGCCCCTTCCTCCATTGCCAACTTTGCTGGACTTCATCCTCGACACGATCCTTTTTTCTTCTTCATCCTGTCAAGAAGATGTCCGCGTGCCATCTTTCACTCAGCAAACGTCCAATGAGGATGACGACGTTAAAAGCACTCCCCAATGGTCTAAAATAGGGAAAAACCTAAAAGACCCCCTACACACTTCCAATCTTGGTGATAACGTAAAACGCTACCCAGATCGGTTTGATGAGGGGAATGACCTTAAAAGTCCCCCACTTTCTAACTCTTCTAGACCTTCTTCTCCTGCTTCTCATTCTCTTTCTCCTATGTATTCTTCAGGTACGACCTTGATGTGCCCAGACTTCGAGGCTCTCAACCGGGAATTCGAAGGAATCAATATAAGCATGACGCAGCGGAAGCGATTGAGAAACACCCTGGCACAGGCAGTAGGATTCTTAACAGTTGTCGATGCCCTAACAGTTAAAACCAAGGCAGAACCACCTTCACAAAGAAGCGTAAGAAGTCGAGGCCAACGAAGCCCTCATGGCCCCCTAAGCCCGACTTCGAGCAGAGATTAAAAGAGTTGAGGGGGCAATGTTTCTACTCTCATGAAACTTGCTACATGATACAAGTCTATGAAACATCAACCCGTGTGGACCAAACACTGCATATAGCTTCTCAAAGGCCGAGTGATTAGCATTGGCATATTTCTTACACTACAATCATTGAATCCCAAATTCCTTGAGATCTCCAAGACGAACTCCTGCAGTCCGAGAAACAACCCTTGTTTATGGAAGACTCTTCCCTTCCTCAAACGGGGAAAGATGCAGAAATTATAATCCACTCTAGGCCTCTATCAAAGGCAAAGATGTCAGGATCATGGATCTCTGCATTTGAGGTCAATTAAAAGATCCTTGAAAACAACGATGAAGAGTTGCAAGAGGATCCAGAAGAGTTGGAAGAACGTGGTCAGGCCACAGCTGATGAACTCGAAGAAATAAATCTTGGAGATGAGGAAGACCCTAGACCTACCTTCATTTCAGCAAGAATTCCTCTAAATGAGAAAGAGGAGTTCATTGCCATTTTAAAAATGAACCAGGACGTCTTTGCTTGGCATTACCATGAGATGACCAGTTTAGACCCTCAAGTCGTCGTTCAGCATCTCGGCATTGATCCGACTGTCAAACCTGTTAAACAGAAATCAAGAAGGTTCAGGCCTGATCTTGAAATGCAGATAGATGCCAAGATAACTAAACTTAGAAAAGAAATTTCATTCGTGACGTCAAGTACTCGAAATGGCTAGCAAATGTGGTTCCAATAAAGAAGAAGAATGGTCAAATTAGGGTTTGTATTGACTTTCACGATTTGAATACCGCTTGTCTAAGGATGACTTCCCGTTGCCATTCACTGAGATGCTCATCGACTCCACAGCTCATTGTCAAATCTTTTCCTTTATGGATGGATACTCTGGGTATAATCAGATAAGGATGGTGCCTGAGGATGAAGAGGCCACAACATTCTTAACTCCGAAAGGGTTCTTCTGTTACACAATGATGCCTTTTGGGTTAAAGAATGCCGGCATCACATACCAGAGAGCAATGATGATCATTTTCCGAGACATGATGCACAAAGAGGTGGAGTGTTATGTGGATGACTTGGTGCTAAAATCCAAAGAGAAGGATGCTCATATGAGAGATCTTTAAAAGGTGTTCAAACGCTTGCATCTCCATCAGCTAAAAATCAACCTGCTGAAATGCGCTTTTGGCGTGCGTTCGGGATATTTCTTGGGATTCATCATCAGACATTGACTGCTTGAAGTTGAGTCAGTCAAGATCAAGGAAATCCAAGAAATGTCGTCACCTACTTCACTTCGAGAACTGTGCTCCCTCCAAGGGCAACTGATCTACATTTGCAGGTTCATCTCGAACCTCTTAGGTCGTTTTAAACCCTTTACACATCTGCTAAAGAAAGATACACCATTCATCTGAGATGAAGCATGTCAGGCAGCACTTGACGATATCAAACATTATTTACTCAACCCTCTAGTAATCTCTACACCAGTATTGGGAAAGCCCCTTATTCTATACATGATTGCCTTAGATGAGTCACTCGAAGCATTGTTGGCACAAACAATGAAATGGGAAAAGAGATTGCGTAATATTACTCAGTCGCAAGATGTAAGGGGCTGAGAAGAATAATCCCCCAATAGAAAAGATGTGTATGGCCCTGATCTTCGCAGTACAAAAGCTCCGCCATTACTTGCTTGGTCATGAAGTAAAACTTATATCAAAAGCTGACCCTGTAAAGTTTCTCATGACACGTCCATGCTTATCAGGATGCCTTGCTAAGTGGGCATTATTGCTGATGGAGTTCGATATCATGTATGTCCCACAGAACGCCATCAAGGGTTAGGCCTTGGCTAATTTTCTCGTGGCACACCCCGTACCGACAGAATCTCCTTTATCAAGCAACGTCCCCGATGAAGAACTGTTATGTGCTAACCTTGTTCTTGCGTGGGAATTATACTTCGACGGAGCTTTCCAATCAGATTGAGAAGGCACTAGAGTAGTATTCCTGACTCTGAGAGGTTGAGTATTGCCACTTTCTTTCTTTCTCGCTCAAGCCGGTTCTCATAATGAGGCAGAATATCAGACTCATATAATCGGACTCGAGGTAGCCTTCGATCTCGACTTGGAGTAGCTTAAGATCTACTGTGACTCTAAGTTGGTTATTCGGCAACTCAAAGGGATCTATGATGTGAGAAAAGACACTCTCAAGCCTTATCACGGTACTGCAAAATCATATATCGCCCAGTTTGAAGACGTATCCTTGAGTCACATCCCCAGGAGGCTAAATTCACAGGACGATGCACTCGCAAAGCTCAGTGCTACAATTCAGTTTTCCTCATCAGGGCCCACGCTTGTTTGGGTGGCAGAATGGAGACACATCGAACTAAGAACCGAGGTCGATGTGGATGATGAGAGAAATATCTTCCATGAGTGTCCCCCTTATCCATTTGGAGCAGTTCTATCGGCTAAAGAAGTAATCAAAACTGAACAAGCAATAGCACATAGTCAATGAGTTAAGGGTCAAAATCAGGGACCAGAATTCTTTGAGCCAATGTGTGCAGAAATTGAGTAGGTAGAAGGTTGGAGAGAGCCCATAAGATCGTGCCGAATGCAATAGCATATGTCGAATGTCCACCAAGTATACCCTCCTCGAAGGAGATGCTCTCTTCAGACGGTCATTTGACCGCATTCTTCTTAGATGCATCGATATCCAAGGAGCAAGTAAGGTGTTAGAAGAAGTCCACTTAGGCATCAGTGGGCTACACCAGTCCGATCCCAAGCTCTATGAACAAATACGCAGGTTGGGATACTATTGCCCTTCCATGAAAGTCAATTCCTTAATCTATGCTAAAAAGTGCCAAGTATGCCAAATACATTCCAGCCTGGTTCACCAGCCTCCAGAGCCCTTACACCCTACGGTTGCATCATGGCCCTTCTCACAATGGGGTATGGACATTGTAGGGCCTATTGACCCTCCTTCCGTAATGGGCCATGTTTTTATCCTAGCTGCAACAGATTACTTCTCTAAGTGGGCTGAAGTGGTCCCCCTTGAGAAGGTTCTTGGGACAGAGGTAGCCTACTTCGTTCGACATCATATCATACATTGCTTTGGAGTGATTGACCGGATCATATCTGACAACGACCCTCAATTTCGGAGTCATCACATTTATTGCTTAGTTAACCAATTCGGTTTCGAATGGAGGCACTCAACTATCCCTTGGGCAAATGGATTAGCTGAGGCTTTCAATAAGACTATGTGCAATGTCTTAAGAAAGTCAGTATCAAAAACAAGGAAAAACTGGCATGAGAAGCTTCCCGAAGCCCTGTGGACTTGTCGTTCTACTACACAAAATGCTACCAATTCCACTCCTTATTCTCTGGTCTATGAGGGTGAAGCAGTTTTACCTCTCGAAATACAAATCCCTTCATTGCGAGTTGCTATTCACCAAGGAATAACAAAGATGAGATAGTCAAGCTCCGATATCAAGAATTTGATGCACTGGACAGAAAGAGGCTAAAGGCTCAGCAAAACCTTGAACTCAACCAAGGGAGAATGAAGAGGGCTTTGACAAGTCTGTCAAGATCTGCTCATTCACCTGCGGTTATCTAGTCTTAGCTGTCAAGAGGCCTATTGTCAAGCATGGCTGGCACAAAGGGAAGTTTGAGCCTAAGTGGGAAGGTCCCTTTATAGTAAAAAAGGTCTCGCCCAATAGAGCCTACATATTGGCACATCCTGATGGAGAAGAGGCAATGGCCCCTATCAACGAGCGATACTTAAAGAAGTATTATCCATGATGTGTATTCAAAAGAAAGGGACTTAACATGAAAACAAGAAAGATAGTCCAAACAAAATGCTAACTATTTTGATGTTTATTGCAGTAAAAATGAATTACAAGTT
This sequence comes from Amborella trichopoda, assembly GCF_054954075.1. Classification (NCBI taxonomy): domain Eukaryota; kingdom Viridiplantae; phylum Streptophyta; class Magnoliopsida; order Amborellales; family Amborellaceae; genus Amborella; species Amborella trichopoda. The sequence continues at coordinate 18,579,765 of NC_142343.1, read as the reverse complement.
ACAAGAACCCATTGCTAGGGAGGTTACAAATCTCTCGCATCTAAAGATAATAGGACGGTTACAAACCAAAACTTGTGCTTTTACTCTTGCATCTAAGAGTAAGAGGTCAGTTATAGGCCACAATAAATGCATGTCCCATGAGGAAGAAACAAACCCACGAAAGGAATGACCTCCTCATGAAGAAGAAGAGAAACCACTGGAAGAGTTAGCTTTAATTCATCTGACGAGTCAGAGGATGGTTACAGGCTAAAAGACAAAGCAAAGACACTTCAAGAAGAGAGCCTCAGTCCATCCGACGGGTATGTCAAACATACAAGCCAGATACCTCATCTGACGTGTATATCAAACATACGATGTAGGATCCATTCAACATGTGTATCAAACATACAAGAGGGGTTGCCCTTGCAAGGAGCTGGCCGATGACAAGAAGCATGCTCTATTCACAGTTGATGCCCTTCCACATAACAACATGGACCTCACTGTTGTCCTAAAGGATTTGACTTCCAAAAGGTACAGCAAGCCATGCCCCATCCTACGCCACTTTTTTTCGGCCCATGAACATTGTCGTACGTAGCTCATCGCTGAGCGCCGCGAACCCTACACGTGACTTACGGCCATACGCGAGAGTCTTTCTTCACATCGTGATAAGCCACATGTGCTGGCGAGCGTCGACTGAAGCAAACGCTGGTTGTGTTCTCCAAAGGACGGCGCCGGTTGTGCTCCTAGCCTTTAGCGTCAATCACCTTTCTTGAGGTTCAGCGTCAGTTGTTTCGGCACTCCAAACCGTCAATGCCGGTTGCCTCAGTGCCAGTTGCATCCCTGTTAACATCGGCTCTGTCGTGACTGTTCGCCTCTCGAAACTCCTCATTTTTCAAAACTTAAGCTTTCACACCTCCTTGATGGTCACACGATTTTCAAGGACGACAAATCACCTCCAGCAACCGTACGGTTTCCTAGGATGACGGTTCGTCTTCAGCAACCGTGCGCCTTCCCCAAGAAGTTTCACCTCTTGCAGTCGTACGAATCGCCTCCTACGATCGTTCGTCTTCCACTGAAATTGCTCCCACATGGCCGAAAACTCATTGGAAAACTTTCCCGCCTATCGTTTTGGCCTGGACTTCACCAGAACCTCTCCGAGAAACCTCGTGACATCACTAATAGTGTCGAAAAATGGAGATAACCCTATAAAACTCTTAAAAGTGCCCGAAAACTTATGTAACACCATGAGAGGCGTCGAAAAATTTTCACAACCGTCGGGAAGCCCCTTAAAAATCCCTAGAAAATTCCTAAGATGCACGAAAATGCTCACTGCTGAGTTTCTCGCCTTTTCTACCAAAAAGGAAAATGGCAGCAGGAATTCCCTTCCCTTTCGTGGAAAACTTCCCAGAGGACTATACTTTCCCTACTACTCTCATTGCAACTTCGCTAAATTCGGGGCAAAGTCCGCATGCCGAAGGTCTTCTCTACAAAACCCTTGCTGGAATCCTGTTGCGTGCTGAAGAACCTTCCCTGCAGAGACTATTGTTGAAGTCCCACTGCTCGCTGGAAACTTCAACTGAGCGCTCTTTCCTCACGTTTAAAGAAAAATTGCGTTTAAGGTTTTTACCCTTAGTGAAAAATAAAGGAAAACAGGGTTTTACCCTCTTATATCGACTACACTGCTCTCAAAAGCCCTTCACAAACTCGAAATACCAGTTGTGTCCAAGGGAAGCCAAGAGACAATGAGTCGGGTTGAAGCTACACACAAGGCCCGAGGTAACTCTCATTGATCCATTCTCAGCGCCGGTTGACGCAGCACCAGGTGAATTTCAATCCATCCCCAATGCCGGTTGAAGCAGTGCCGGGTGAATTTCCAAACAACCTTAGTGCCGGTTGACTTAGTGTCGGGTGTGTTTCCAAATACAACCTCAGCGTCAGTTGACTTAGCGCCGGGTATGTCTCCAAAACGACCCCAACGCCAGTTAACTTAGTGCCGATTGTCGTCAGATAATACCACGGGTCATTCACAACGCCAACTGAATAGTGCCGGTTGTGTTGTGAGAACTCAGCGTCGGTTGAATATTCGCAATAAGCCATCAATGCTACACATGGCGCCAGGCGTATTTCAAGCAGTGTATGCCCTACCACTATCCCTAGTGGAGTTGTGTACCCAAGACAGGACGTGTCATCCCTAGTCGACATACACCTAGGCCGTGGCACCTAAACTATGACTTCCCCAATGAAGTTAGGAGTTGTCCCTCATCCCCCACTAGGAGTCACACCAATCCTGCGGCCCATCATCTCCAGTAAAGTTGGGTTCATTCTTACTTCCCCAATGCCCATTGGGTGAGCTTCACACTAAGCTACCTTACCCTCAGGGAGTCGGGTTACCTGTTATAGAATCTCACCTTTCACCCCGAGAGTACGCTTACCCCCTTTAAAACCACACCGAGGTCCACTTCTGCTGGTCATCCTTCATTAGGCCACCATTTCCATCTGAGCTCTCAGTTTGTGAATAGTTTTAGCCATTTTATCCCCAAAGATTCGGATTACCTTCCACAAACCTATTCCCTATGAAGCTCCATCTACATGGTGAGCAACACAATGGTCTATATGCACGACCCTGTCCAAACTAATGACCTTAAACTGTAGCTGCGGTCCATACTGTAAGACCCTAAACTGCTCAGCCTCGATCCATACTACATGACCCTAAACTGCTCAGCCACGGTCCATACTGCATGACCCTAAACTGCTCAGCCACAGTCCATGCTGCATTACCTTAAACTGCTCAGCCTCGGTCCATATTGCATGACCCTAAACTGCTCAGCCTCAATTCTTACTGTATGACCCTAAACTGCTTAGCCTCGGTCCATATTGCATGACCCTAAACTGCTCAGCCTCGGTCCATATTGCATGACCCTAACTGCTCAGCCTCGGTCCATACTGCATGACCCTAAACTTCCCAGCCTCGATCCATACGACATGACCTTAAACAGAATAACCACGGTCCAGCTGTATGACCTTAACACGTCCTAGCCGCATGATAATAAAAGGCTCAGCATCATGGTTCGAACAATATGGCATTAAACTGTAGTGGAGGTCTAGTTGCAGAACCCTAAACTGCATGGTCCTAGTTGTACAACTTTAAACTGCATAACCACGGTCCAGCTGTATGACCTTAAACCATTGTACACGTCCTAGCCACATGACAATAAAAGGCTCAGCACCATGGTCTGAACTACATGACCATAAACTGTAGCGGAGGTCTAGTTGCACGACCTTAAACTGCATGGTCCTAGTTGTATGACTTTAAAGTACATAACCA